>NW_027552412.1:0-98707 GCF_045843805.1 Urocitellus parryii | reverse complement strand
AACCCCTTTCAATGAAAGTAATGCTCGTCAGTCTCTGCTTGGGACTACTTCAATAGGACACAAACCATAGCGATAGAACTTCTAACTACATTATTGTGCCAAGTTTCAAAGAGCTAGCACAAACCGTGTTTGATTTAGCGTTCCAACTACATGTATCCATATAGGAGAAAACAGAGTGAAACCTAAACATGAAAACGGTGACTGCAAAGGAACGGTTGAACCTAGAAGAACGAAATTTGGTGAGCCAAGTTGGATTGGTGTAGTGCTCATTACCTGCAATTATCATCAAGATTGGGTGAAAAATTATTTGCTGAGATTTCAGGAAACTCCTAGTTTTTTAGAAGCTTGGCAACCACTTTCAATGAAAGTGATTCTCGTCAGTCTCTGCTTGGGGCTACTTCAATAGGACACAAACCATAGCGATAGAACTAGGAATTACATTATTGTGCCAAGGCTCAAAGAGCTAGCACAAACCGTGTTTGATTTAGAGTTCCAACTACATGTATCCATATAGGAGAAAACAGAGTGAAACCTAAACTTGAAAACGGTTACTGCAAAGGAACGGTTTAACCTAGAAGAACGAAATTTGGTGAACCAAGTGGTATTGGTATACTGATCATTAAATGGAAGTATCATCTAGATTGGTTGAAAAATGTTTGCTGATATTTCCGAAAAACTCGTAGTTTTTTGGAAGCTTGGCAACGCCTTTCAATGAAAGTGATTCTCGTCAGTCTCTGCTTGGGGCTACTTCAATAGGACACAAACCATAGCGAGAGAACTTGGAACTACATTATTGTGCCAAGTTTCAAAAAGCTAGCACAAACCGTGTTTGATTTAGCGTTCCAACTACAAGTATCCATATAGGAGAAAACAGAGTGAAACCTAAACATGAAAACGGTTACTGCAAAGGAACGGTTGAACCTAGAAGACGAAATTTGGTGAGCCAAGTGGGATTGGTGTACTGATCATTAAATGGAAGTATCATTAAGATTGGGTGAAAAAATGTTTGCTGAGATTTCCGGAAACTCGTAGATTTTGGAAGCTTGGCAACCCCTTTCAATGAAAGTAATGCTCGTCAGTCTCTGCTTGGGACTACTTCAATAGGACACAAACCATAGCGATAGAACTTCTAACTACATTATTGTGCCAAGTTTCAAAGAGCTAGCACAAACCGTGTTTGATTTAGCGTTCCAACTACATGTATCCATATAGGAGAAAACAGAGTGAAACCTAAACATGAAAACGGTGACTGCAAAGGAACGGTTTAACCTAGAAGAACGAAATTTTGTGAGCCAAGTTGGATTGGTGTAGTGCTCATTACCTGCAATTATCATCAAGATTGGGTGAAAAAATATTTGCTGAGATTTCAGGAAACTCCTAGTTTTTTAGAAGCTTGGCAACCACTTTCAATGAAAGTGATTCTCGTCAGGTCTCTGCTTGGGGCTACTTCAATAGGACACAAACCATAGCGATAGAACTAGGAATTACATTATTGTGCCAAGTTTCAAAGAGCTAGCACAAACCGTGTTTGATTTAGAGTTCCAACTACATGTATCCATATAGGAGAAAACAGAGTGAAACCTAAACTTCAAAACGGTTACTGCAAAGGAACGGTTTAACCTAGAAGAACGAAATTTGGTGAACCAAGTGGGATTGGTATACTGATCATTAAATGGAAGTATCATCTAGATTGGTTGAAAAAATGTTTGCTGATATTTCCGAAAACTCGTAGTTTTTTGGAAGCTTGGCAACGCCTTTCAATGAAAGTGATTCTCGTCAGTCTCTGCTTGGGGCTACTTCAATAGGACACAAACCATAGCGAGAGAACTTGGAACTACATTATTGTGCCAAGTTTCAAAAAGCTAGCACAAACCGTGTTTGATTTAGCGTTCCAACTACATGTATCCATATAGGAGAAAACAGAGTGAAACCTAAACATGAAAACGGTTACTGCAAAAGGAACGGTTGAACCTAGAAGAACGAAATTTGGTGAGCCAAGTGGGATTGGAGTACTGATCATTTCCTGCAAGTATCATCAGGATTGGGTGAAAAAATATTTGCTGAGATTTCAGGAAACTCGTAGTTTTTTGGAAGCTAGGCAACCCAATTCAATGAAAGTGTTTCTCGTCAGTCTCTGTTTGGGGCTACATCAATACGACACAAACCATAGCGATAGAACTTGGAACTACATTATTGTGCCAAGTTTCAAAGAGCTAGCACAAACCGTGTTTGATTTAGAGTTCCAAATACAAGTATCCATATAGGAGAAAACAGAGTAAAACCTAAGCATGAAAACGGTTACTGCAAAGGAACGGTTTAACGTATAAGAACGAAATTTGGTGAGCCAAGTGGGACTTGTGTACTGATCATTACCTGCAAGTATCAAAAGTTTGGGTGAAACAATGTTTGCTGAGATTTCCGGAAACTCGTAATTTATTGGAAGCTTGGCAACCCCTTTCAATGAAAGTGATTCTCGTCAGTCTCTGCTTGGGGCTACTTCAATAGGACACAAACCATAGAGATAGAACTTGGAACTACATTATTGTGCCATGTTTCAAAGAGCTAGCACAAACCGTCTTTGATTTAGAGTTCCAACTACATGTATCCATATAGGAGAAATCAGAGTGAAACCTAAACATGAAAACGGTTACTGCAAAGGAACGGTTGAACCTAGAAGAACGAAATTTGGTGAGCCAAGTGGGATTGGTGTACTGATCATTAACTGGAAGTATCATTTAGATTTGGTGAAAAAATGTTTGCTGAGATTTCCGGAAACTCGTCGTTTTTTGGAAGTTGGCTACCCCTTTCAATGAAAGTGATTCTCGTCAGTGTCTGCTTGGGGCTACTTCAATAGGACACAAACCATAGCGATAGAACTTGGAACTACATTATTGTGCCAAGTTTCAAAGAGCTAGCACAAACCATCTTTGATTTAGAGTTCCAACTACATGTATCAATATAGGAGAAAACAGAGTGAAACCTAAAAATGAAAACGGTTACTGCAAAGGAACGGTTTAACCTAGAAGAACGAAATTTGGTGAGCCAAGTGGGATTGGAGTACTGATCATTTCCTGCAAGTATCATCAGGATGGGGTGAAAAAATATTTGCTGAGATTTCAGGAAACTCGTAGTTTTTTGGAAGCTTGGCAACCCCTTTCAATGAAAGTAATTCTCATCAGTCTCTGCTTGGGGCTACTTCAATAGGACACAAACCATAGCGATAGAACTTGGAACTACATTATTGTGCCAAGTTTCAAAGAGCTAGCACAAACCGTGTTTGATTTAGAGTTCCAACTACATGTATCCATATAGGAGAAAACACAGTGAAACCTAAACATGAAAACGGTTACTGCAAAGGAACGGTTGAACCTAGAAGAACGAAATTTGGTGAGCCAAGTGGGATTGGTGTACTGATCACTACCTGCAAGTATCATCAAGATTGGGTGAAAAAATGTTTGCTGAGATTTCCGGAAACTCGTAGATTTTGGAAGCTTGGCAACCCCTTTCTATGAAAGTAATGCTCGTCAGTCTCTGCTTGGGACTACTTCAATAGGACACAAACCATAGCGTTAGAACTTCTAACTACATTATTGTGCCAAGTTTCAAAGAGCTAGCACAAACCGTGTTTGATTTAGCATTCCAACTACATGTATCCATATAGGAGAAAACAGAGTGAAACCTAAACATGAAAACGGTGACTGCAAAGGAACGGTTTAACCTAGAAGAACAAAATTTGGTGAGCCAAGTTGGATTGGTGTAGTGCTCATTACCTGCAATTATCATCAAGATTGGGTGAAAAAATATTTGCTGAGATTTCAGGAAACTCCTAGTTTTTTAGAAGCTTGGCAACCACTTTCAATGAAAGTGATTCTCGTCAGTCTCTGCTTGGGGCTACTTCAATAGGACACAAACCATAGCGATAGAACTAGGAATTACATTATTGTGCCAAGTTTCAAAGAGCTAGCACAAACCGTGTTTGATTTAGAGTTCCAACTACATGTATCCATATAGGAGAAAACAGAGTGAAACCTAAACTTGAAAACGGTTACTGCAAAGGAACGGTTTAACCTAGAAGAACGAAATTTGGTGAACCAAGTGGATTGGTATACTGATCATTAAATGGAAGTATCATCTAGATTGGTTGAAAAAATGTTTGCTGATATTTCCGAAAACTCGTAGTTTTTTTGGAAGCTTGGCAACGCCTTTCAATGAAAGTGATTCTCGTCAGTCTCTGCTTGGGGCTACTTCAATAGGACACAAACCATAGCGAGAGAACTTGGAACTACATTATTGTGCCAAGTTTCAAAAAGCTAGCACAAACCGTGTTTGATTTAGCGTTCCAACTACAAGTATCCATATAGGAGAAAACAGAGTGAAACCTAAACATGAAAACGGTTACTGCAAAGGAACGGTTGAACCTAGAAGACGAAATTTGGTGAGCCAAGTGGGATTGGAGTACTGATCATTTCCTGCAATTATCATCAAGATTGGGTGAAAAAATATTTGCTGAGATTTCAGGAAACTCCTAGTTTTTTAGAAGCTTGGCAACCACTTTCAATGAAAGTGATTCTCGTGGTCTCTGCTTTTGGCTACTTCAATAGGACACAAACCATAGCGATAGAACTAGGAATTACATTATTGTGCCAAGTTTCAAAGAGCTAGCACAAACCGTGTTTGATTTAGAGTTCCAACTACAAGTATCCATATAGGAGAAAACAGAGTGAAACCTAAACTTGAAAACGGTTACTGCAAAGGAACGGTTTAACGTATAAGAACGAAATTTGGTGAACCAAGTGGGATTGGTATACTGATCATTAAATGGAAGTATCATCTAGATTGGTTGAAAAAATGTTTGCTGAGATTTCCGGAAACACGTAGTTTTTTTGGAAGCTTGGCAACCCCTTTCAATGAAAGTGATTCTCGTCAGTCTCTGCTTGGGGCTACTTCAATAGGACACAAACCATAGCGATAGAACATGGAACTACATTATTGTGCCTAGTTTCAAAGAGCTAGCACAAACCGTCTTTGATTTAGAGTTCCAACTACATGTATCCATATAGGAGAAAACAGAGTGAAACCTAAACATGAAAACGGTTACTGCAAAGGAACGGTTGAACCTAGAAGAACGAAATTTGGTGAGCCAAGTGGGATTGGTGTACTGATCATTAACTGGAAGTATCATTTAGATTTGGTGAAAAAATGTTTGCTGAGATTTCCGGAAACTCGTCGTTTTTTGGAAGTTGGCAACCCCTTTCAATGAAAGTGATTCTCGTCAGTCTCTGCTTGGGGCTACTTCAATAGGACACAAACCATAGCGATAGAACTTGGAACTACATTATTGTGCCAAGTTTCAAAGAGCTAGCACAAACCGTGTTTGATTTAGAGTTCCAACTACATGTATCCATTTAGGAGAAAACAGAGTGAAACCTATACATGAAAACGGTTACTGCAAAGGAACGGTTTAACGTAGAAGAACGCAAATTAGTGAGCCACGTGGGATTGGTGTACTGATCACTACCTGCAAGTATCATCAAGATTGGGTGAAAAAATGTTTGCTGAGATTTCCGGAAACTCGTATTTTTTTGGAAAACTAGGCAACCCAATTCAATGAAAGTGATTCTCGTCAGTCTCTGCTTGGGGCTACTTCAATAGGACACAAACCATCGCGATAGAACTTGGAACTACATTATTGTGCCAAGTTTCAAAGAGCTAGCACAAACCGTGTTTGATTTAGAGTTCCAACTACATGTATCCTATAGGAGAAAACAGAGTGAAACCTAAACATGAAAACGGTTACTGCAAAGGAACGGTTGAACCTAGAAGAACGAAATTTGGTGAGCCAAGTGGGATTTGTGTACTGATCATTACCTGCAAGTATCAAAAGTTTGGGTGAAAAAATATTTGCTGAGATTTTCAGGAAACTCGTAATTTATTGGAAGCTTGGCAACCCCTTTCAATGAAAGTGATTCTCGTCAGTCTCTGCTTGGGCTACTTCAATAGGACACAAACCATAGTGATAGAACTTGGAACTACATTATTGTGCCAAGTATCAAAGAGCTAGCACAAACCGTGTTTGATTTAGAGTTCCAACTACATGTATCCATATAGGAGAAACAGAGTGAAACCTAAACATGAAAACGGTTACTGCAAATGAACGGTTGAACCTAGAAGAACGAAATTTGGTGAGCCAAGTGGGATTGGTGTAGTGCTCATTAAATGGAAGTATCATCTAGATTGGTTGAAAAAATGTTTACTGATATTTCCGGAAACTGGTCGTTTTTTGGAAGTTGGCAACGCCTTTCAATGAAAGTGATTCTCATCAGTGTCTGCTTGGGGCTACTTCAATAGGACACAAACCATAGCGAGAGAACTTGGAACTACATTATTGTGCCTAGTTTCAAAGAGCTAGCACAAACCGTGTTTGATTTAGAGTTCCAACTACATGTATCCATATAGGAGAAAACAGAGTGAAACCTAAAGATGAAAACGGTTACTGCAAAGGAACGGTTGAACCTAGAAGAACGAAATTTGGTGAGCCAAGTGGGATATGTGTACTGATCATTAACTGGAAGTATCATTTAGATTGGGTGAAAAAATGTTTGCTGAGATTTCCGGAAACTCGTCGTTTTTTTGGAAGTTGGCAACCCCTTTCAATGAAAGTGATTCTCGTCAGTGTCTGCTTGGGGCTACTTCAATAGGACACAAACCATAGCGATAGAACTTGGAACTACATTATTGTGCCAAGTTTCAAAGAGCTAGCACAAACCGTGTTTTGATTTAGAGTTCCAACTACATGTATCCATATAGGAGAAAACAGAGTGAAACCTAAACATGAAAACGGTTACTGCAAAGGAACGGTTTAACCTAGAAGAACGAAATTTGGTGAGCCAAGTGGGATTGGAGTACTGATCATTACCTGCAAGTATCATCAGGATTGGGTGAAAAAATATTTGCTAAGATTTCAGGAAACTCGTAGTTTTTTGGAAGCTTGGCAACCCAATTCAATGAAAGTGTTTCTCGTCAGTCTCTGTTTGGGGCTACATCAATACGAAACAAACCATAGCGATAGAACTTGGAACTACATTATTGTGCCAAGTTTCAAAGAGCTAGCACAAACCGTGTTTGATTTAGAGTTCCAAATATATGTATGCATATAGGAGAAAACAGAGTGAAACCTAAGCATGAAAACGGTTACTGCAAAGGAACGGTTGAACCTAGAAGAACGAAATTTGGTGAGCCAAGTGGGACTTGTGTACTGATCATTACCTGCAAGTATCAAAAGTTTCGGTGAAACAATGTTTGCTGAGATTTCCGGAAACTCGTAATTTATTGGAAGCTTGGCAACCCCTTTCAATGAAAGTGATTCTCGTCAGTGTCTGCTTGGGGCTACTTCAATAGGACACAAACCATAGAGATAGAACTTGGAACTACATTATTGTGCCAAGTTTCAAAGAGCTAGCACAAACCGTCATTGATTTAGAGTTCCAAATACATGTATCCATATAGGAGAAAACAGAGTGAAACCTAAAAATGAAAACGGTTACTGCAAAGGAACGGTTGAACCTAGAAGAACGAAATTTGGTCAGCCAAGTGGGATTGGAGTACTGATCATTTCCTGCAAGTATCATCAGGATTGGGTGGAAAAAATATTTGCTGAGATTTCAGGAAACTCGTAGTTTTTTGGAAGCTTGGCAACCCCTTTCAATGAAAGTAATTCTCATCAGTCTCTGCTTGGGGCTACTTCAATAGGACACAAACCATAGCGATAGAACTTGGAACTACATTATTGTGCCAAGTTTCAAAGAGATAGCACAAACCGTGTTTGATTTAGAGTTCCAACTACATGTATCCATATAGGAGAAAACACAGTGAAACCTAAACATGAAAACGTTTACTGCAAAGGAACGGTTGATCCTAGAAGAACGAAATTTGGTGAGCCAAGTGGGATTGGTGTACTGACCATTAAATGGAAGTATCATCAAGATTGGGTGAAAAAATGTTTGCTGAGATTTCCGGAAACTCGTAGATTTTGGAAGCTTGGCAACCCCTTTCAATGAAAGTAATGCTCGTCAGTCTCTGCTTGGGACTACTTCAATAGGACACAAACCATAGCGATAGAACTTCTAACTACATTATTGTGCCAAGTTTCAAAGAGCTAGCACAAACCGTGTTTGATTTAGCGTTCCAACTACATGTATCCATATAGGAGAAAACAGAGTGAAACCTAAACATGAAAACGGTGACTGCAAAGGAACGGTTTAACCTAGAAGAACGAAATTTGGTGAGCCACGTTGGATTGGTGTAGTGCTATTTACCTGCAATTATCATCAAGATTGGGTGAAAAATATTGCTGAGATTTCAGGAAACTCCTAGTTTTTTAGAAGCTTGGCAACCACTTTCAATGAAAGTGATTCTCCGTCAGTCTCTGCTTGGGGCTACTTCAATAGGACACAAACCATAGCGATAGAACTAGGAATTACATTATTGTGCCAAGGTTCAAAGAGCTAGCACAAACCGTGTTTGATTTAGAGTTCCAACTACATGTATCCATATAGGAGAAAACAGAGTGAAACCTAAACTTGAAAACGGTTACTGCAAAGGAACGGTTTAACCTAGAAGAACGAAATTTGGTTAACCAAGTGGGATTGGTATACTGATCATTAAATGGAAGTATCATCTAGATTGGTTGAAAAAAATGTTTGCTGATATTTCCGAAAACTCGTAGTTTTTGGAAGCTTGGCAACGCCTTTCAATGAAAGTGATTCTCGTCAGTCTCTGCTTGGGCTACTTCAATAGGACACAAACCATAGCGAGAGAACTTGGAAACTACATTATTGTGCCAAGTTTCAAAGAGCTAGCACAAACCGTCTTTGATTTAGCGTTCCAACTACATGTATCCATATAGGAGAAAACAGAGTGAAACCTAAACATGAAAACGGTTACTGCAAAGGAACGGTTGAACCTAGAAGAACGAAATTTGGTGAGCCAAGTGGGATTGGAGTACTGATCATTACCTGCAAGTATTATCAGGATTGGGTGAAAAAATATTTGCTGAGATTTCAGGAAACTCGTAGTTTTTGGAAGCCTGGCAAACCCTTTAAATAAAAGTGATTCTCGTCAGTCTCTGCTTGGGGCTACTTCAATAGGACACAAACCATAGCGATAGAACTTGGAACTACATTATTGTGCCAAGTTTCAAAGAGCTAGCACAAACCGTGTTTGATTTAGAGTTCCAACTACATGTATCCATATAGGAGAAAACAGAGTGAAACCTAAACATGAAAACGGTTGCTGCAAAGGAACGGTTGAACCTAGAAGAACGAAATTTGGTGAGCCAAGTGGGATTGGTGTACTGATCATTAACTGGAAGTATCATTTAGATTGGGTGAAAAAATGTTTGCTGAGATTTCGGAAACTCGTCGTTTTTTGGAAGTTGGCAACCCCTTTCAATGAAAGTGATTCTCGTCAGTGTCTTCTTTGGGCTACTTCAATAGGACACAAACCCATAGCGATAGAACTTGGAACTACATTATTGTGCCAAGTTCAAAGAGCTAGCACAAACCGTGTTTGATTTAGCGTTCCAACTACATGTATCCATATAGGAGAAAACAGAGTGAAACCTAAACATGAAAACGGTGATTGCAAAGGAACGGTTGAACCTAGAAGAACGAAATTTGGTGAGCCAAGTGGGAATGGAGTACTGATCATTACCTGCAAGTATCATCAGGATTGGGTGAAAAATATTTGCTGAGATTTCAGGAAACTCGGAGTTTTTTGGAAGCTTGGCAACCCAATTCAATGAAAGTGATTCTCGTCAGTCTCTGCTTGGGGCTACTTCAATAGGACACAAACCATAGCGAAAGAACTTGGAACTACATTATTGTGCCAAGTTTCAAAGAGCTAGCACAAACCGTGTTTGATTTAGAGTTCCAACTACATGTATCCATATAGAGAAAACAGAGTGAAACCTAAACATGAAAACGGTTACTGCAAAGGAACGGTTGAACCTAGAAGAACGCAATTTAGTGAGCCAAGTGGGATTGGTGTACTGATCATTAACGGCAAGTATCATCAAGATTGGGTGAAAAAAAAGTTCGCTGAGATTTCAGGAAACTCGTAGTTTTTTGGAAGCTTGGCAACCCAATTCAATGAAAGTGATTCTCGTCAGTCTCTGCTTGGGGCTACTTCAATAGGACACAAACCATAGCGATAGAACTTGGAACTACATTATTGTGCCAAGTTTCAAAGAGATAGCACAAACCGTGTTTGATTTAGAGTTCCAACTACAAGTATCCATAAAGGAGAAAACAGAGTGAAACCTAAACATGAAAACGGTTACTGCAAAGGAACGGTTGAACCTAGAAGAACGAAATTTGGTGAGCCAAGTGGGATTGGTGTAGTGCTCATTACCTGCAAGTATCATCAAGATTGGGTGAAAAAATGTTTGCTGAGATTTCAGGAAACTCCTAGTTTTTAGAAGCTTGGCAACCCCTTTCAATGAAAGTGATTCTCGTCAGTCTCTGCTTGGGGCTACTTCAATAGGACACAAACCATAGAGATAGAACTTGGAACTACATTATTGTGCCAAGTTTCAAAGAGGTAGCACAAACCGTCTTTGACTTAGAGTTCCAAGTACATGTATCCATATAGGAGAAAACAGAGTGAAACCTAAACATGTAAACGGTTACTGCAAAGGAACGGTTGAACCTAGAAGAACGAAATTTGGTGAGCCAAGTGGGATTGGTGTACTGATCATTAACTGGAAGTATCATTTAGATTGGGTGAAAAAATGTTTGCTGAGATTTCCGGAAACTCGTCGTTTTTTTGGAAGTTGGCAACCCCTTTCAATGAAAGTGATTCTCGTCAGTGTCTGCTTGGGGCTACTTCAATAGGACACAAACCATAGCGATAGAACTTGGAACTACATTATTGTGCCAAGTTTCAAAGAGCTAGCACAAACCGTGTTTGATTTAGACTTCCAACTACATGTATCCATATAGGAGAAAACAGAGTGAAACCTAAACATGAAAACGGTGACTGCAAAGGAACGGTTTAACCTAGAAGAACGAAATTTGGTGAGCCAAGTTGGATTGGTGTAGTGCTCATTACCTGCAATTATCATCAAGATTGGGTGAAAAAATATTTGCTGAGATTTCAGGAAACTCCTAGTTTTTTAGAAGCTTGGCAACCACTTTCAATGAAAGTGATTCTCGTCAGTCTCTGCTTGGGGCTACTTCAATAGGACACAAACCATAGCGATAGAACTTGGAACTACATTATTGTGCCAAGTTTCAAAGAGATAGCACAAACCGTGTTTGATTTAGAGTTCCAACTACAAGTATCCATAAAGGAGAAAACAGAGTGAAACCTAAACATGAAAATGGTTACTGCAAAGGAACGGTTGAACCTAGAAGAACGAAATTTGGTGAGCCAAGTGGGATTGGTGTAGTGCTCATTACCTGCAAGTATCATCAAGATTGGGTGAAAAAATGTTTGCTGAGATTTCAGGAAACTCCTAGTTTTTTAGAAGCTTGGCAACCCCTTTCAATGAAAGTGATTCTCGTCAGTCTCTGCTTGGGGCTACTTCAATAGGACACAAACCATAGAGAAACAACTTGGAACTACATTATTGTGCCAAGTTTCAAAGAGCTAGCACAAACCGTCTTTGACTTAGAGTTCCAACTACATGTATCCATATAGGAGAAAACAGAGTGAAACCTAAACATGAAAACGGTTACTGCAAAGGAACGGTTGAACCGAGAAGAACGAAATTTGGTGAGCCAAGTGGGATTGGTGTACTGATCATTAACTGGAAGTATCATTTAGATTGGGTGAAAAAATGTTTGCTGAGATTTCCAGAAACTCGTCGTTTTTTGGAAGTTGGCAACCCCTTTCAATGAAAGTGATTCTCGTCAGTGTCTGCTTGGGGCTACTTCAATAGGACACAAACCATAGCGATAGAACTTGAAACTACATTATTGTGCCAAGTTTCAAAGAGCTAGCACAAACCGTGTTTGATTTAGCGTTCCAACTACATGTATCCATATAGGAGAAAACAGAGTGAAACCTAAACATGAAAACGGTGACTGCAAAGGAACGGTTTAACCTAGAAGAACGAAATTTGGTGAGCCAAGTGGGATTGGAGTACTGATCATTACCTGCAAGTATTATCAGGATTGGGTGAAAAAATATTTGCTGAGATTTCAGGAAACTCGTAGTTTTTTGGTAGCCTGGCAACCCAATTCAATGAAAGTGATTCTCGTCAGTCTCTGCTTGGGGCTACTTCAATAGGACACAAACCATAGCGATAGAACTTGGAACTACATTATTGTGCCAAGTTTCAAAGAGATAGCACAAACCGTGTTTGATTTAGAGTTCCAACTACAAGTATCCATAAAGGAGAAAACAGAGTGAAACCTAAACATGAAAACGGTTACTGCAAATTAACGGTTGAACCTAGAAGAACGAAATTTGGTGAGCCAAGTGGGATTGGTGTAGTGCTCATTACCTGCAAGTATCATCAAGATTGGGTGAAAAAATGTTTGCTGAGATTTCAGGAAACTCCTAGTTTTTTAGAAGCTTGGCAACCCCTTTCAATGAAAGTGATTCTCGTCAGTCTCTGCTTGGGGCTACTTCAATAGGACACAAACCATAGAGATAGAACTCGGAACTACATTATTGTGCCAAGTTTCAAAGAGCTAGCACAAACCGTCTTTGACTTAGAGTTCCAACTACATGTATCCATATAGGAGAAAACAGAGTGAAACCTAAACATGAAAACGGTTACTGCAAAGGAACGGTTGAACCTAGAAGAACGAAATTTGGTGAGCCAAGTGGGATTTGTGTACTGATCATTACCTGCAAGTATCAAAAGTTTGGGTGAAAAAATGTTTGCTGAGATTTCAGGAAACTCGTAATTTATTGGAAGCTTGGCAACCCCTTTCAATGAAAGTGATTCTCGTCAGTCTCTGCTTGGGGCTACTTCAATAGGACACAAACCATAGCGATAGAACTTGGAACTACATTATTGTGCCAAGTTTCAAAGAGCTAGCACAAACCGTGTTTGATTTAGAGTTCCAACTACATGTATCCATATAGGAGAAAACAGAGTGAAACCTAAAAATGAAAACGGTTACTGCAAAGGAACGGTTGAACCTAGAAGAACGAAATTTGGTGAGCCAAGTGGGATTGGTGTAGTGCTCATTACCTGCAAGTATCATCAAGATTGGGTGAAAAAATATTTGCTGAGATTTCAGGAAACTCCTAGTTTTTTAGAAGCTTGGCAACCACTTTCAATGAAAGTGATTCTCGTCAGTCTCTGCTTGGGGGCTACTTCCATAGGACACAAACCATAGCGATAGAACTAGGAATTACATTATTGTGCCAAGTTTCAAAGAGCTAGCACAAACCGTGTTTGATTTAGAGTTCCAACTACATGTATCCATATAGGAGAAAACAGAGTGAAACCTAAACTTGAAAACGGTTACTGCAAAGGAACGGTTTAACGTATAAGAACGAAATTTGGTGAACCAAGTGGGATTCGTATACTGATCATTAAATGGAAGTATCATCTAGATTGGTTGAAAAAATGTTTGCTGATATTTCCGAAAACTCGTAGTTTTTTGGAAGCTTGGCAACGCCTTTCAATGAAAGTTATTCTCGTCAGTCTCTGCTCGGGGCTACTTCAATAGGACACAAACCATAGCGAGAGAACTTGGAACTACATTATTGTGCCAAGTTTCAAAGAGCTAGCACAAACCGTGTTTGATTTAGCGTTCCAACTACATGTATCCATATAGGAGAAAACAGAGTGAAACCTAAACATGAAAACGGTTACTGCAAAGGAACGGTTGAACCTAGAAGAACGAAATTTGGTGAGCCAAGTGGGATTGGTGTACTGATCATTAACTGGAAGTATCATTTAGATTGGGTGAAAAAATGTTTGCTGAGATTTCTGGAAACTCGTCGTTTTTTGGAAGTTGGCAACCCCTTTCTATGAAAGTGATTCTCGTCAGTGTCTGCTTGGGGCTACTTCAATAGGACACAAACCATAGCGATAGAACTTGGAACTACATTATTGTGCCAAGTTTCAAAGAGCTAGCACAAACCGTGTTTGATTTAGAGTTCCAAATACATGTATCCATATAGGAGAAAACAGAGTGAAACCTAAATATGAAAACGGTTACTGCAAAGGAAAGGTTTAACCTAGAAGAACGAAATTTGGTGAGCCAAGTGGGATTGGAGTACTGATCATTACCTGCAAGTATCATCAGGATTGGGTGAAAAAATATTTGCTGAGATTTCAGGAAACTCGTAGTTTTTTGGAAGCTTGGCAAACCCTTTAAATAAAAGTGATTCTCGTCAATCTCTGCTTGGGGCTACTTCAATAGGACACAAACCATAGCGATAGAACTTGGAACTACATTATTGTGCCAAGTTTCAAAGAGCTAGCAAAAACCGTGTTTGATTTAGAGTTCCAACTACATGTATCCATATAGGAGAAAACAGAGTGAAACCTAAACATGAAAACGGTTACTGCAAAGGATGGTTTAACATAGAAGAACGCAATTTAGTGAGCCAAGTGGGATTGGTGTACTGATCATTAACTGTAAGTATCATCAAGATTGGTTGAAAAAATGTTTGCTGAGATTTCCGGAAACTCGTAGTTTTTTGGAAGCTTGGCAACCCAATTCAATGAAAGTGATTCTCGTCAGTCTCTGCTTGGGGCTACTTCAATAGGACACAAACCATAGCGATAGAACTTTGAACTACATTATTGTGCCAAGTTTCAAAGAGCTAGCACAAACCGTGTTTGATTTAGAGTTCCAACTACATGTATCCATATAGGAGAAAACAGAGTGAAACCTAAACATGAAAACGGTGACTGCAAAGGAACGGTTGAACCTAGAAGAACGAAATTTGGTGAGCCAAGTGGGATTCGTGTACTGATCATTACCTGCAAGTATCAAAAGTTTGGGTGAAACAATGTTTGCTGAGATTTCCGGAAACTCGTGATTTATTGGAAGCTTGGCAACCCCTTTCAATGAAAGTGATTCTCGTCAGTCTCTGCTTGGGGCTACTTCAATAGGACACAAACCATAGAGATAGAACTTGGAACTACATTATTGTGCCAAGTTTCAAAGAGCTAGCACAAACCTTCTTTGATTTAGAGTTCCAACTACATGTATCCATATAGGAGAAAACAGAGTGAAACCTAAACATGAAAACGTTTACTACAAAGGAACGGTTGCACCTAGAAGAACGAAATTTGGTGAGCCAAGTGGGATTGGTGTACTGATCATTAACTGGAAGTATCATTTAGATTTGGTGAAAAAATGTTTGCTGAGATTTCCGGAAACTCGTCGTTTTTTGGAAGTTGGCAACCCCTTTCAATGAAAGTGATTCTCGTCAGTGTCTGCTTGGGGCTACTTCAATAGGACACAAACCATAGCGATAGAACTTGGAACTACATTATTGTGCCAAGTTTCAATGAGCTAGCACAAACCGTGTTTGATTTAGAGTTCCAACTACATGTATCCATATAGGAGAAAACAGAGTGAAACCTAAAAATGAAAACGGTTACTGCAAAGGAACGGTTGAACCTAGAAGAACGAAATTTGGTGAGCCAAGTGGGATTGGATTACTGATCATTTCCTGCAAGTATCATCAGGATTGGGTGAAAAAATATTTGCTGAGATTTCAGGAAACTCGTAGTTTTTTGGAAGCTTGGCAACCCCTTTCAATGAAAGTAATGCTCGTCAGTCTCTGCTTGGGGCTACTTCAATAGGACACAAACCATAGCGATAGAACTAGGAATTACATTATTGTGCCAAGTTTCAAAGAGCTAGCACAAACCGTGTTTGATTTAGAGTTCCAAATACATGTATCCATATAGGAGAAAACAGAGTGAAACCTAAACTTGAAAACGGTTACTGCAAAGGAACGGTTTAACGTATAAGAACGAAATTTGGTGAACAAAGTGGGGATTGGTATACTGATCATTAAATGGAAGTATCATCTAGATTGGTTGAAAAAATGTTTGCTGATATTTCCGAAAACTCGTAGTTTTTTGGAAGCTTGGCAACGCCTTTCAATGAAAGTGATTCTCGTCAGTCTCTGCTTGGGGCTACTTCAATAGGACACAAACCATAGCGAGAGAACTTGGAACTACATTATTGTGCCAAGTTTCAAAGAGCTAGCACAAACCGTGTTTGATTTAGCGTTCCAACTACATGTATCCATATAGGAGAAAACAGAGTGAAACCTAAACATGAAAACGGTTACTGCAAAGGAACGGTTGAACCTAGAAGAACGAAATTTGGTGAGCCAAGTGGGATTGGAGTACTGATCATTACCTGCAAGTATTATCAGGATTGGGTGAAAAAATATTTGCTGAGATTTCAGGAAACTCGTAGTTTTTTGGAAGCTTGGCAACCCCTTTCAATGAAAGTGATTCTCGTCAGTCTCTGCTTGGGGCTACTTCAATAGGACACAAACTATAGAGATAGAACTTGGAACTACATTATTGTGCCAAGTTTCAAAGAGCTAGCACAAACCGAGTTTGATTTAGAGTTCCAACTACATGTATCCATATAGGAGAAAACAGAGTGAAACCTAAACATGAAAACGGTTACTGCAAAGGAACGGTTTAACGTAGAAGAACGCAATTTAGAGAGCTACGTGGGATTGGTGTACTGACCATTAAATGGAAGTATCATCAAGATTGGGTGAAAAAAAGTTTGCTGAGATTTCCGGAAACTCGTAGATTTTGGAAGCTTGGCAACCCCTTTCAATGAAAGTAATGCTCGTCAGTCTCTGCTTGGGACTACTTCAATAGGACACAAACCATAGCGATAGAACTTGGAACTACATTATTGTGCCAAGTTTCAAAGAGCTAGCACAAACCGTGTTTGATTTAGCGTTCCAACTACATGTATCCATATAGGAGAAACAGAGTGAAACCTAAACATGAAAACGGTGACTGCAAAGGAACGGTTTAACCTAGAAGAACGAAATTTGGTGAGCCAAGTGGGATTGGTGTAGTGCTCATTACCTGCAAGTATCATCAAGATTGGGTGAAAAAATATTTGCTGAGATTTCAGGAAACTCCTAGTTTTTTAGAAGCTTGGCAACCACTTTCAATGAAAGTGATTCTCGTCAGTCTCTGCTTGGGGCTACTTCAATAGGACACAAACCATAGCGATAGAACTAGGAATTACATTATTGTGCCAAGTTTCAAAGAGCTAGCACAAACCGTGTTGATTTAGAGTTCCAACTACATGTATCCATATAGGAGAAAACAGAGTGAAACCTAACTTGAAAACGGTTACTGCAAAGGAACGGTTTAACATATAAGAACGAAATTTGGTGAGCCAAGTGGGATTGGAGTACTGATCATTACCTGCAAGTATCATCAGGATTGGGTGAAAAAATATTTGCTGAGATTTCAGGAAACTCGTAGTTTTTTGGAAGCTTGGCAAACCCTTTAAATAAAAGTGATTCTCGTCAGTCTCTGCTTGGGGCTACTTCAATAGGACACAAACCATAGCGATAGAACTTGGAACTACATTATTGTGCCAAGTTTCAAAGAGCTAGCACAAACCGTGTTTGATTTAGAGTTCCAACTACATGTATCCATATAGGAGAAAACAGAGTGAAACCTAAACATGAAACAGTTACTGCAAAGGAATGGTTTAACCTAGAAGAACGCAATTTAGTGAGCCAAGTGGGATTCGTGTACTGATCATTTCCTGCAAGGATCATCAAGATTGGGTGAAAAATGTTTGCTGAGATTTCAGGAAACTTGTAGATTTTTGGAAGCTTGGCAACCCAATTCAATGAAAGTGATTCTCGTCAGTCTCTGCTTGGGGCTACTTCAATAGGACACAAACCATAGCGATAGAACTTGGAACTACATTATTGTGCCAAGTTTCAAAGAGCTAGCACAAAACCGTGTTTGATTTAGAGTTCCAACTACATGTATCCATATAGGAGAAAACAGAGTGAAACCTAAACATGAAAACGGTTACTGCAAAGGAACGGTTTAACCTAGAAGAACGCAATTTAGTGAGCCAAGTGGGATTGGTGTACTGATCATTTCCTGCAAGGATCATCAAGATTGGGTGAAAAAATGGTTGCTGAGATTTCCGGAAACTTGTAGTTTTTTGGAAGCTTGGCAACCCAATTCAATGAAAGTGATTCTCGTCAGTCTCTGCTTTGGGCTACTTCAATAGGACACAAACCATAGCGATAGAACTTGGAACTACATTATTGTGCCAAGTTTCAATGAGCTAGCACAAACCGTGTTTGATTTAGAGTTCCAAATACATGTATCCATATAGGAGAAAACAGAGTGAAACCTAAACATGAAAAAGGTTACTGCAAAGGAACGGTTGAACCTAGAAGAACGAAATTTGGTGAGCCAAGTGGGATTGGTGTACTGATCATTACCTGCAAGTATCATCAAGATTGGGTTAAAAAAATGTTTCCTGAGATTTCAGGAAACTCGTAGTTTTTTGGAAGCTTGGCAACCCAATTCAATGAAAGTGATTCTCGTCAGTCTCTGCTTGGGGCTACTTCAATAGGACACAAACCATAGCGATAGAACTTGGAACTACATTATTGTGCCAAGTTTCAAAGAGCTAGCACAACCATGTTTGATTTAGAGTTCCAACTACATGTATCCATATAGGAGAAAACAGAGTGAAACCTAAACATGAAAACGGTTACTGAAAAAGGAACGGTTGAACCTAGAAGAACGAAATTTGGTGAGCCCAAGAGGGATTTTTGTACTGATTATTACCTGCACGTATCAAAAGTTTGGGTGAAAAAATGTTTGCTGAGTTTTCCGGAAACTCGTAATTTATTGGAAGCTTGGCAACCCCTTTCAATGAAAGTGATTCTCGTCAGTCTCTGCTTGGGGCTACTTCAATAGGACACAAACTATAGAGATAGAACTTGGAACTACATTATTGTGCCAAGTTTCAAAGAGCTAGCACAAACCGAGTTTGATTTAGAGTTCCAACTACATGTATCCATATAGGAGAAAACAGAGTGAAACCTAAACATGAAAACGGTTACTGCAAAGGAACGGTTTAACGTAGAAGAACGCAATTTAGAGAGCTACGTGGGATTGGTGTACTGATCATTAACTGGAAGTACCATCTAGATTGGGTGAAAAAATGTTTGCTGAGATTTCTGGAAACTCGTAGATTTTGGAAGCTTGGCAACCCCTTTCAATAAAAGTAATGCTCGTCAGTCTCTGCTTGGGGCTACTTCAATAGGACACAAACCATAGTGATAGAACTTGGAACTACATTATTGTGCCAAGTTTCAAAGAGCTAGCACAAACCGTGTTTGATTTAGCGTTCCAAATACATGTATCCATATAGGAGAAAACAGAGTGAAACCTAAACATGAAAACGGTTATTGCAAAGGAACGGTTTAACCTAGAAGAACGCAATTTAGTGAGCCAAGAGGGATTGGTGTACTGATCATTTCCTGCAAGTATCATCAAGATTGGGTGAAAAAATGTTTGCTGAGATTTCAGGAAACCCGTAGTTTTTGGAAGCTTGTCAACCCAATTCAATGAAAGTGATTCTCGTCAGTGTCTGCTTGGGGCTACTTCAATAGGACAAAAACCATAGCGATAGAACTTGGAACTACATTATTGTGCCAAGTTTCAAAGAGCTAGCACAAACCGTGTTTGATTTAGAGTTCCAACTACATGTATCCATATAGGAGAAAACAGAGTGAAACCTAAACATGAAAACGGTTACTGCAAAGGAACGGTTTAACCTAGAAGAACGAAATTTGGTGAGCCAAGTGGGATTGGAGTACTGATCATTACCTGCAAGTATCATCAGGATTAGGTGAAAAAATATTTGCTAAGATTTCAGGAAACTCGTAGTTTTTTGGAAGCTTGGCAACCCCTTTCAATAAAAGTGATTCTCGTCAGTCTCTGCTTGGGGCTACTTCAATAGGACACAAACCATAGCGATAGAACTTGGAACTACATTATTGTGCCAAGTTTCAAAGAGCTAGCACAAACCGAGTTTGATTTAGAGTTCCAACTACATGTATCCATATAGGAGAAAACAGAGTGAAACCTAAACATGAAAACGGTTACTGCAAAGGAACGGTTTAACGTAGAAGAACGCAATTTAGAGAGCTACGTGGGATTGGTGTACTGATCACTACCTGCAAGTATCATCAAGATTGGGTGAAAAAATGTTTGCTGAGATTTCCGGAAACTCGTATTTTTTTGAAGCTAGCAACCCAATTCAATGAAAGTGATTCTCGTCAGTCTCTGCTTGGGGCTACTTCAATAGGACACAAACCATAGCGATAGAACTTGGAACTACATTATTGTGCCAAGTTTCAAAGAGCTAGCACAAACCGTGTTTGATTTAGAGTTCCAACTACATGTATCCATATAGGAGAAAACAGAGTGAAACCTAAACATGAAAACGATTACTGCAAAGGAACGGTTGAACCTAGAAGAACGAAATTTGGTGAGCCATGTGGGATTTGTGTACTGATCATTACCTGCAAGTATCATAAAGTTTGGGTGAAAAAATGTTTGCTGAGATTTCAGGAAACTCGTAATTTATTGGAAGCTTGGCAACCCCTTTCAATGAAAGTGATTCTCGTCAGTCTCTGCTTGGGGCTACTTCAATAGGACACAAACCATAGTGATAGAACTTGGAACTACATTATTGTGCCAAGTTTCAAAGAGCTAGCACAAACCGTGTTTGATTTAGAGTTCCAACTACATGTATCCATATAGGAGAAAACAGAGTGAAACCTAAACATGAAAACGGTTACTGCAAAGGAACGGTTTTACGTAGAAGAACGCAATTTAGTGAGCCACGTGGGATTGGTGTACTGATCATTACCTGCAAGTATCATCAAGATTGGGTTAAAAAAATGTTTCCTGAGATTTCAGGAAACTCGTAGTTTTTTGGAAGCTTGGCAACCCAATTCAATGAAAGTGATTCTCGTCAGTCTCTGCTTGGGGCTACTTCAATAGGACACAAACCATAGCGATAGAACTTGGAACTACATTATTGTGCCAAGTTTCAAAGAGCTAGCACAACCATGTTTGATTTAGAGTTCCAACTACATGTATCCATATAGGAGAAAACAGAGTGAAACCTAAACATGAAAACGGTTACTGAAAAAGGAACGGTTGAACCTAGAAGAACGAAATTTGGTGAGCCAAGAGGGATTTTTGTACTGATTATTACCTGCACGTATCAAAAGTTTGGGTGAAAAAATGTTTGCTGAGTTTTCCGGAAACTCGTAATTTATTGGAAGCTTGGCAACCCCTTTCAATGAAAGTGATTCTCGTCAGTCTCTGCTTGGGGCTACTTCAATAGGACACAAACTATAGAGATAGAACTTGGAACTACATTATTGTGCCAAGTTTCAAAGAGCTAGCACAAACCGAGTTTGATTTAGAGTTCCAACTACATGTATCCATATAGGAGAAAACAGAGTGAAACCTAAACATGAAAACGGTTACTGCAAAGGAACGGTTTAACGTAGTAGAACGCAATTTAGAGAGCTACGTGGGATTGGTGTACTGATCATTAACTGGAAGTACCATCTAGATTGGGTGAAAAAATGTTTGCTGAGATTTCTGGAAACTCGTAGATTTTGGAAGCTTGGCAACCCCTTTCAATAAAAGTAATGCTCGTCAGTCTCTGCTTGGGGCTACTTCAATAGGACACAAACCATAGTGATAGAACTTGGAACTACATTATTGTGCCAAGTTTCAAAGAGCTAGCACAAACCGTGTTTGATTTAGCGTTCCAAATACATGTATCCATATAGGAGAAAACAGAGTGAAACCTAAACATGAAAACGGTTATTGCAAAGGAACGGTTTAACCTAGAAGAACGCAATTTAGTGAGCCAAGAGGGATTGGTGTACTGATCATTTCCTGCAAGTATCATCAAGATTGGGTGAAAAAATGTTTGCTGAGATTTCAGGAAACCCGTAGTTTTTTGGAAGCTTGTCAACCCAATTCAATGAAAGTGATTCTCGTCAGTGTCTGCTTGGGGCTACTTCAATAGGACAAAAACCATAGCGATAGAACTTGGAACTACATTATTGTGCCAAGTTTCAAAGAGCTAGCACAAACCGTGTTTGATTTAGAGTTCCAACTACATGTATCCATATAGGAGAAAACAGAGTGAAACCTAAACATGAAAACGGTTACTGCAAAGGAACGGTTTAACCTAGAAGAACGAAATTTGGTGAGCCAAGTGGGATTGGAGTACTGATCATTACCTGCAAGTATCATCAGGATTAGGTGAAAAAATATTTGCTAAGATTTCAGGAAACTCGTAGTTTTTTGGAAGCTTGGCAACCCCTTTCAATAAAAGTGATTCTCGTCAGTCTCTGCTTGGGGCTACTTCAATAGGACACAAACCATAGCGATAGAACTTGGAACTACATTATTGTGCCAAGTTTCAAAGAGCTAGCACAAACCGAGTTTGATTTAGAGTTCCAACTACATGTATCCATATAGGAGAAAACAGAGTGAAACCTAAACATGAAAACGGTTACTGCAAAGGAACGGTTTAACGTAGAAGAACGCAATTTAGAGAGCTACGTGGGATTGGTGTACTGATCACTACCTGCAAGTATCATCAAGATTGGGTGAAAAAATGTTTGCTGAGATTTCCGGAAACTCGTATTTTTTTTGAAGCTAGGCAACCCAATTCAATGAAAGTGATTCTCGTCAGTCTCTGCTTGGGGCTACTTCAATAGGACACAAACCATAGCGATAGAACTTGGAACTACATTATTGTGCCAAGTTTCAAAGAGCTAGCACAAACCGTGTTTGATTTAGAGTTCCAACTACATGTATCCATATAGGAGAAAACAGAGTGAAACCTAAACATGAAAACGATTACTGCAAAGGAACGGTTGAACCTAGAAGAACGAAATTTGGTGAGCCATGTGGGATTTGTGTACTGATCATTACCTGCAAGTATCAAAAGTTTGGGTGAAAAAATGTTTGCTGAGATTTCAGGAAACTCGTAATTTATTGGAAGCTTGGCAACCCCTTTCAATGAAAGTGATTCTCGTCAGTCTCTGCTTGGGGCTACTTCAATAGGACACAAACCATAGTGATAGAACTTGGAACTACATTATTGTGCCAAGTTTCAAAGAGCTAGCACAAACCGTGTTTGATTTAGAGTTCCAACTACATGTATCCATATAGGAGAAAACAGAGTGAAACCTAAAAATGAAAACAGTTACTGCAAAGGAACGGTTGAACCTAGAAGAACAAAATTTGGTGAGCCAAGTGGGATTGGTGTACTGATTATTACCTGCAAGTATAGAAAGTTTGGGTGAAAAAATGTTTGCTGAGATTTCCGGAAACTCGTAGTTTATTGGAAGCTTGGCAACCCCTTTCAATGAAAGTGATTCTCGTCAGTCTCTGCTTGGGGCTACTTCAATAGGACACAATCCATAGCGATAGAACTTGGAACTACATTATTTTGCCAAGTTTCAAAGAGCTAGCACAAACCGTGTTTGATTTAGAGTTCCAACTACATGTATCCATATAGGAGAAAACAGAGTGAAACCTAAACATGAAAACGGTGACTGCAAAGGAACGGTTGAACCTAGAAGAACGAAATTTGGTGAGCCAAGTGGGATTGGAGTACTGATCATTACCTGCAAGTATTATCAGGATTGGGTGAAAAAATATTTGCTGAGATTTCAGGAAACTCGTAGTTTTTTGGAAGCTTGGCAACCCCTTTCAATAAAAGTGATTCTCGTCAGTCTCTGCTTGGGGCTACTTCAATAGGACACAAACCATAGCGATAGATCTTGGAACTACATTATTGTGCCAAGTTTCAAAGAGTTACCACAAACCGTGTTTGATTTAGAGTTCCAACTACATGTATCCATATAGGAGAAAACAGAGTGAAACCTAAACATGAAAACGGTTACTGCAAAGGAACGGTTTAACGTAGAAGAACGCAATTTAGTGAGCCAAGTGGGATTGGTGTACTGATCATTTCCTGCAAGTATCATCAATATTGGGTGAAAAAATGTTTGCTGAGACTTCAGGAAACCCGTAGTTTTTTGGAAGCTTGGCAACCCAATTCAATGAAAGTGATTCTCGTCAGTCTCTTCTTGGCGCTACTTCAATAGGACAAAAACCATAGCGATAGAACTTGGAACTACATTATTGTGCCAAGTTTCAAAGAGCTAGCACAAACCGTGTTTGATTTAGAGTTCCAACTACATGTATCCATATAGGAGAAAACAGAGTGAAACCTAAACATGAAAACGGTTACTGCAAAGGAACGGTTTAACCTAGAAGAACGAAATTTGGTGAGCCAAGTGGGATTGGAGTACTGATCATTACCTGCAAGTATCATCAGGATTAGGTGAAAAAATATTTGCTAAGATTTCAGGAAACTCGTAGTTTTTTGGAAGCTTGGCAACCCCTTTCAATAAAAGTGATTCTCGTCAGTCTCTGCTTGGGGCTACTTCAATAGGACACAAACCATAGCGATAGAACTTGGAACTACATTATTGTGCCAAGTTTCAAAGAGCTAGCACAAACCGAGTTTGATTTAGAGTTCCAACTACATGTATCCATATAGGAGAAAACAGAGTGAAACCTAAACATGAAAACGGTTACTGCAAAGGAACGGTTTAACGTAGAAGAACGCAATTTAGAGAGCTACGTGGGATTGGTGTACTGATCACTACCTGCAAGTATCATCAAGATTGGGTGAAAAAATGTTTGCTGAGATTTCCGGAAACTCGTATTTTTTTTGAAGCTAGGCAACCCAATTCAATGAAAGTGATTCTCGTCAGTCTCTGCTTGGGGCTACTTCAATAGGACACAAACCATAGCGATAGAACTTGGAACTACATTATTGTGCCAAGTTTCAAAGAGCTAGCACAAACCGTGTTTGATTTAGAGTTCCAACTACATGTATCCATATAGGAGAAAACAGAGTGAAACCTAAACATGAAAACGATTACTGCAAAGGAACGGTTGAACCTAGAAGAACGAAATTTGGTGAGCCATGTGGGATTTGTGTACTGATCATTACCTGCAAGTATCAAAAGTTTGGGTGAAAAAATGTTTGCTGAGATTTCAGGAAACTCGTAATTTATTGGAAGCTTGGCAACCCCTTTCAATGAAAGTGATTCTCGTCAGTCTCTGCTTGGGGCTACTTCAATAGGACACAAACCATAGTGATAGAACTTGGAACTACATTATTGTGCCAAGTTTCAAAGAGCTAGCACAAACCGTGTTTGATTTAGAGTTCCAACTACATGTATCCATATAGGAGAAAACAGAGTGAAACCTAAAAATGAAAACAGTTACTGCAAAGGAACGGTTGAACCTAGAAGAACAAAATTTGGTGAGCCAAGTGGGATTGGTGTACTGATTATTACCTGCAAGTATAGAAAGTTTGGGTGAAAAAATGTTTGCTGAGATTTCCGGAAACTCGTAGTTTATTGGAAGCTTGGCAACCCCTTTCAATGAAAGTGATTCTCGTCAGTCTCTGCTTGGGGCTACTTCAATAGGACACAATCCATAGCGATAGAACTTGGAACTACATTATTTTGCCAAGTTTCAAAGAGCTAGCACAAACCGTGTTTGATTTAGAGTTCCAACTACATGTATCCATATAGGAGAAAACAGAGTGAAACCTAAACATGAAAACGGTGACTGCAAAGGAACGGTTGAACCTAGAAGAACGAAATTTGGTGAGCCAAGTGGGATTGGAGTACTGATCATTACCTGCAAGTATCATCAGGATTGGGTGAAAAAATATTTGCTGAGATTTCAGGAAACTCGTAGTTTTTTGGAAGCTTGGCAACCCCTTTCAATAAAAGTGATTCTCGTCAGTCTCTGCTTGGGGCTACTTCAATAGGACACAAACCATAGCGATAGATCTTGGAACTACATTATTGTGCCAAGTTTGAAACAGTTACCACAAACCGTGTTTGATTTAGAGTTCCAACTACATGTATCCATATAGGAGAAAACAGAGTGAAACCTAAACATGAAAACGGTTACTGCAAAGGAACGGTTTAACGTAGAAGAACGCAATTTAGTGAGCCAAGTGGGATTGGTGTACTGATCATTTCCTGCAAGTATCATCAATATTGGGTGAAAAAATGTTTGCTGAGACTTCAGGAAACCCGTAGTTTTTTGGAAGCTTGGCAACCCAATTCAATGAAAGTGATTCTCGTCAGTCTCTTCTTGGCGCTACTTCAATAGGACAAAAACCATAGCGATAGAACTTGGAACTACATTATTGTGCCAAGTTTCAAAGAGCTAGCACAAACCGTGTTTGATTTAGAGTTCCAACTACATGTATCCATATAGGAGAAAACAGAGTGAAACCTAAACATGAAAACGGTTACTGCAAAGGAACGGTTTAACCTAGAAGAACGAAATTTGGTGAGCCAAGTGGGATTGGAGTACTGATCATTACCTGCAAGTATCATCAGGATTAGGTGAAAAAATATTTGCTAAGATTTCAGGAAACTCGTAGTTTTTTGGAAGCTTGGCAACCCCTTTCAATAAAAGTGATTCTCGTCAGTCTCTGCTTGGGGCTACTTCAATAGGACACAAACCATAGCGATAGAACTTGGAACTACATTATTGTGCCAAGTTTCAAAGAGCTAGCACAAACCGAGTTTGATTTAGAGTTCCAACTACATGTATCCATATAGGAGAAAACAGAGTGAAACCTAAACATGAAAACGGTTACTGCAAAGGAACGGTTTAACGTAGAAGAACGCAATTTAGAGAGCTACGTGGGATTGGTGTACTGATCACTACCTGCAAGTATCATCAAGATTGGGTGAAAAAATGTTTGCTGAGATTTCCGGAAACTCGTATTTTTTTTGAAGCTAGGCAACCCAATTCAATGAAAGTGATTCTCGTCAGTCTCTGCTTGGGGCTACTTCAATAGGACACAAACCATAGCGATAGAACTTGGAACTACATTATTGTGCCAAGTTTCAAAGAGCTAGCACAAACCGTGTTTGATTTAGAGTTCCAACTACATGTATCCATATAGGAGAAAACAGAGTGAAACCTAAACATGAAAACGATTACTGCAAAGGAACGGTTGAACCTAGAAGAACGAAATTTGGTGAGCCATGTGGGATTTGTGTACTGATCATTACCTGCAAGTATCAAAAGTTTGGGTGAAAAAATGTTTGCTGAGATTTCAGGAAACTCGTAATTTATTGGAAGCTTGGCAACCCCTTTCAATGAAAGTGATTCTCGTCAGTCTCTGCTTGGGGCTACTTCAATAGGACACAAACCATAGTGATAGAACTTGGAACTACATTATTGTGCCAAGTTTCAAAGAGCTAGCACAAACCGTGTTTGATTTAGAGTTCCAACTACATGTATCCATATAGGAGAAAACAGAGTGAAACCTAAAAATGAAAACAGTTACTGCAAAGGAACGGTTGAACCTAGAAGAACAAAATTTGGTGAGCCAAGTGGGATTGGTGTACTGATTATTACCTGCAAGTATAGAAAGTTTGGGTGAAAAAATGTTTGCTGAGATTTCCGGAAACTCGTAGTTTATTGGAAGCTTGGCAACCCCTTTCAATGAAAGTGATTCTCGTCAGTCTCTGCTTGGGGATACTTCAATAGGACACAATCCATAGCGATAGAACTTGGAACTACATTATTTTGCCAAGTTTCAAAGAGCTAGCACAAACCGTGTTTGATTTAGAGTTCCAACTACATGTATCCATATAGGAGAAAACAGAGTGAAACCTAAACATGAAAACGGTGACTGCAAAGGAACGGTTGAACCTAGAAGAACGAAATTTGGTGAGCCAAGTGGGATTGGAGTACTGATCATTACCTGCAAGTATCATCAGGATTGGGTGAAAAAATATTTGCTGAGATTTCAGGAAACTCGTAGTTTTTTGGAAGCTTGGCAACCCCTTTCAATAAAAGTGATTCTCGTCAGTCTCTGCTTGGGGCTACTTCAATAGGACACAAACCATAGCGATAGATCTTGGAACTACATTATTGTGCCAAGTTTGAAAGAGTTACCACAAACCGTGTTTGATTTAGAGTTCCAACTACATGTATCCATATAGGAGAAAACAGAGTGAAACCTAAACATGAAAACGGTTACTGCAAAGGAACGGTTTAACGTAGAAGAACGCAATTTAGTGAGCCAAGTGGGATTGGTGTACTGATCATTTCCTGCAAGTATCATCAATATTGGGTGAAAAAATGTTTGCTGAGACTTCAGGAAACCCGTAGTTTTTTGGAAGCTTGGCAACCCAATTCAATGAAAGTGATTCTCGTCAGTCTCTGCTTGGCGCTACTTCAATAGGACAAAAACCATAGCGATAGAACTTGGAACTACATTATTGTGCCAAGTTTCAAAGAGCTAGCACAAACCGTGTGTGATTTAGAGTTCCAACTACATGTATCCATATAGGAGAAAACAGAGTGAAACCTAAACATGAAAACGGTTACTGCAAAGGAACGGTTTAACCTAGAAGAACGAAATTTGGTGAGCCAAGTGGGATTGGAGTACTGATCATTACCTGCAAGTATCATCAGGATTGGGTGAAAAAATATTTGCTAAGATTTCAGGAAACTCGTAGTTTTTGGAAGCTTGGCAACCCCTTTCAATAAAAGTGATTTTCGTCAGTCTCTGCTTGGGGCTACTTCAATAGTACACAAACCATAGCGATAGAACTTGGAACTACATTATTGTGCCATGTTTCAAAGAGCTAGCACAAACCGTGTTTGATTTAGAGTTCCAACTACATGTATCCATATAGGAGATAACAGAGTGAAACCTAAACATGAAAACGGTTACTGCAAAGGAACGGTTTAACGTAGAAGAACGCAATTTAGTGAGCCACATGGGATTGGTGTACTGATCACTACCTGCAAGTATCATCAAGATTGGGTGAAAAAATGTTTGCTGAGATTTCCGGAAACTCGTATTTTTTTGGAAGCTAGGCAACCCAATTCAATGAAAGTGATTCTCGTCAGTCTCTGCTTGGGGATACTTCAATAGGACACAATCCATAGCGATAGAACTTGGAACTACATTATTGTGCCAAGTTTCAAAGAGCTAGCACAAACCGTGTTTGATTTAGAGTTCCAACTACATGTATCCATATAGGAGAAAACAGAGTGAAACCTAAACATGAAAACGATTACTGCAAAGGAACGGTTGAACCGAGAAGAACGAAATTTGGTGAGCCAAGTGGGATTTGTGTACTGATCATTACCTGCAAGTATCAAAAGTTTGGGTGAAAAAATGTTTGCTGATATTTCAGGAAACTCGTAATTTATTGGAAGCTTGGCAACCCCTTTCAATGAAAGTGATTCTCCTCAGTCTCTGCTTGGGGCTACTTCAATAGGACACAAACCATAGCGATAGAACTTGGAACTACATTATTGTGCCAAGTTTCAAAGAGCTAGCACAAACCGTGTTTGATTTAGAGTTCCAACTACATGTATCCATATAGGAGAAAACAGAGTGAAACCTAAACATGAAAACGGTTACTGCAAAGGAACGGTTGAACCTAGAAGAACGAAATTTGGTGAGCCAAGTGGGATTGGTGTACTGATCATTACCTGCAAGTATCATTTAGATTGGGTGAAAAAATGTTTGCTGAGATTTCCGGAAACTCGTAGTTTTTTGGAAGCTTGGCAACCCCTTTCAATGAAAGTGATTCTCGTCAGTCTCTGCTTGGGGCTACTTCAATAGGACACAAACCATAGCGATAGAACTTGGAACTACATTATTGTGCCAAGTTTCAAAGAGCTAGCACAAACCGTGTTTGATTTAGAGTTCCAACTACATGTATCCATATAGGAGAAAACAGAGTGAAACCTAAACATGAAAACGGTGACTGCAAAGGAACGGTTGAACCTAGAAGAACGAAATTTGGTGAGCCAAGTGGGATTGGTGTACTGATCATTACCTGCAAGTATCAAAAGATTGGGTGAAAAAATGTTTGCTGAGATTTCAGGAAACTCGTAATTTATTGGAAGCTTGGCAACCCAATTCAATGAAAGTGATTCTCGTCAGTCTCTGCTTGGGGCTACTTCAATAGGACACAAACCATAGCGATAGAACTTGGAACTACATTATTGTGCCAAGTTTCAAAGAGCTAGCACAAACCGTGTTTGATTTAGAGTTCCAACTACATGTATCCATATAGGAGAAAACAGAGTGAAACCTAAACATGAAAACGGTTACTGCAAAGGAACGGTTTAACCTAGAAGAACGAAATTTGGTGAGCCAAGTGGGATTGGTGTACTGATCATTACCTGCAAGTATCATCAAGATTGGGTGAAAAAATGTTTGCTGAGATTTCCGGAAACTCGTAGTTTTTTGGAAGCTTGGCAACCCCTTTCAATGAAAGTGATTCTCGTCAGTCTCTGCTTGGGGCTACTTCAATAGGACACAAACCATAGCGATAGAACTTGGAACTACATTATTGTGCCAAGTTTCAAAGAGCTAGCACAAACCGTGTTTGATTTAGAGTTCCAACTACATGTATCCATATAGGAGAAAACAGAGTGAAACCTAAACATGAAAACGGTTACTGCAAAGGAACGGTTTAACCTAGAAGAACGCAATTTAGTGAGCCAAGTGGGATTGGTGTACTGATCATTACCTGCAAGTATCATCAGGATTGGGTGAAAAAATATTTGCTGAGATTTCAGGAAACTCGTAGATTTTGGAAGCTTGGCAACCCCTTTCAATAAAAGTGATTCTCGTCAGTCTCTGCTTGGGGCTACTTCAATAGGACACAAACCATAGCGATAGAACTTGGAACTACATTATTGTGCCAAGTTTCAAAGAGCTAGCACAAACCGTGTTTGATTTAGAGTTCCAACTACATGTATCCATATAGGAGAAAACAGAGTGAAACCTAAACATGAAAACGGTTACTGCAAAGGAACGGTTTAACCTAGAAGAACGAAATTTGGTGAGCCAAGTGGGATTGGTGTACTGATCATTACCTGCAAGTATCATCAAGATTGGGTGAAAAAATGTTTGCTGAGATTTCAGGAAACTCGTATTTTTTTGGAAGCTTGGCAACCCCTTTCAATGAAAGTGATTCTCGTCAGTCTCTGCTTGGGGCTACTTCAATAGGACACAAACCATAGCGATAGAACTTGGAACTACATTATTGTGCCAAGTTTCAAAGAGCTAGCACAAACCGTGTTTGATTTAGAGTTCCAACTACATGTATCCATATAGGAGAAAACAGAGTGAAACCTAAACATGAAAACGGTTACTGCAAAGGAACGGTTTAACCTAGAAGAACGAAATTTGGTGAGCCAAGTGGGATTGGTGTACTGATCATTACCTGCAAGTATCAAAAGTTTGGGTGAAAAAATGTTTGCTGAGATTTCAGGAAACTCGTAATTTATTGGAAGCTTGGCAACCCCTTTCAATGAAAGTGATTCTCCTCAGTCTCTGCTTGGGGCTACTTCAATAGGACACAAACCATAGCGATAGAACTTGGAACTACATTATTGTGCCAAGTTTCAAAGAGCTAGCACAAACCGTGTTTGATTTAGAGTTCCAACTACATGTATCCATATAGGAGAAAACAGAGTGAAACCTAAACATGAAACGGTTACTGCAAAGGAACGGTTTAACCTAGAAGAACGCAATTTGGTGAGCCAAGTGGGATTGGAGTACTGATCATTACCTGCAAGTATCATCAGGATTGGGTGAAAAAATATTTGCTGAGATTTCAGGAAACTCGTAGTTTTTTGGAAGCTTGGCAACCCCTTTCAATAAAAGTGATTCTCGTCAGTCTCTGCTTGGGGCTACTTCAATAGGACACAAACCATAGCGATAGATCTTGGAACTACATTATTGTGCCAAGTTTCAAAGAGCTAGCACAAACCGTGTTTGATTTAGAGTTCCAACTACATGTATCCATATAGGAGAAAACAGAGTGAAACCTAAACATGAAAACGGTTACTGCAAAGGAACGGTTTAACGTAGAAGAACGCAATTTAGTGAGCCAAGTGGGATTGGTGTACTGATCATTTCCTGCAAGTATCATCAATATTGGGTGAAAAAATGTTTGCTGAGATTTCAGGAAACCCAGAGATTTTTGGAAGCTTGGCAACCCAATTCAATGAAAGTGATTCTCGTCAGTCTCTGCTTGGGGCTACTTCAATAGGACAAAAACCATAGCGATAGAACTTGGAACTACATTATTGTGCCAAGTTTCAAAGAGCTAGCACAAACCGTGTTTGATTTAGAGTTCCAACTACATGTATCCATATAGGAGAAAACAGAGTGAAACCTAAACATGAAAACGGCTACTGCAATGGAACGGTTTAACCTAGAAGAACGAAATTTGGTGAGCCAAGTGGGATTGGAGTACTGATCATTACCTGAAAGTATCATCAGGATTGGGTGAAAAAATATTTGCTAAGATTTCAGGAAACTCGTAGTTTTTTGGAAGCTTGACAACCCCTTTCAATAAAAGTGATTCTCGTCAGTCTCTGCTTGGGGCTACTTCAATAGGACACAAACCATAGCGATAGAACTTGGAACTACATTATTGTGCCAAGTTTCAAAGAGCTAGCACAAACCGTGTTTGATTTAGAGTTCCAACTACATGTATCCATATAGGAGAAAACAGAGTGAAACCTAAACATGAAAACGGTTACTGCAAAGGAACGGTTTAACGTAGAGGAACGCAATTTAGTGAGCCACATGGGATTGGTGTACTGATCACTACCTGCAAGTATCATCAATATTGGGTGAAAAAATGTTTGCTGAGATTTCCGGAAACTCGTATTATTTTGGAAGCTAGGCAACCCAATTCAATGAAAGTGATTCTCGTCAGTCTCTGCTTGGGGCTACTTCAATAGGACACAAACCATAGCGATAGAACTTGGAACTACATTATTGTGCCAAGTTTCAAAGAGCTAGCACAAACCGTCTTTGATTTAGAGTTCCAACTACATGTATCCATATAGGAGAAAACAGAGTGAAACCTAAACATGAAAACGATTACTGCAAAGGAACGGTTGAACCTAGAAGAACGAAATTTGGTGAGCCAAGTGGGATTTGTGTACTGATCATTACCTGCAAGTATCAAAAGTTTGGGTGAAAAAATGTTTGCTGAGATTTCAGGAAACTCGTAATTTATTGGAAGCTTGGCAACCCCTTTCAATGAAAGTGATTCTCCTCAGTCTCTGCTTGGGGCTACTTCAATAGGACACAAACCATAGCGATAGAACTTGGAACTACATTATTGTGCCAAGTTTCAAAGAGCTAGCACAAACCGTGTTTGATTTAGAGTTCCAACTACATGTATCCATATAGGAGAAAACAGAGTGAAACCTAAACATGAAAATGGTTACTGCAAAGGAACGGTTGAACCTAGAAGAACGAAATTTGGTGAGCCAAGTGGGATTGGTGTACTGATCATTAACTGGAAGTACCATCTAGATTGGGTGAAAAAATGTTTGCTGAGATTTCTGGAAACTCGTAGATTTTGGAAGCTTGGCAACCCCTTTCAATGATAGTAATGCTCGTCAGTCTCTGCTTGGGGCTACTTCAATAGGACACAAACCATAGCGATAGAACGTGGAACTACATTATTGTGCCAAGTTTCAAAGAGCTAGCAGAAACCGTGTTTGATTTAGAGTTCCAACTACATGTATCCATATAGGAGAAAACAGAGTGAAACCTAAACATGAAAACGGTTACTGCAAAGGAACGGTTTAACCTAGAAGAACGCAATTTAGTGAGCCAAGTGGGATTGGTGTACTGATCATTTCCTGCAAGTATCATCAGAATTGGGTGAAAAAATATTTGCTGAGATTTCAGGAAACTCGTAGTTTTTTGGAAGCTTGGCAACCCCTTTCAATAAAGTGATTCTCGTCAGTGTCTGCTTGGGGCTACTTCAATAGGACACAAACCATAGCGATAGAACTTGGAACTACATTATTGTGCCAAGTTTCAAAGAGCTAGCACAAACCGTGTTTGATTTAGCGTTCCAACTACATGTATCCATATAGGAGAAAACAGAGTGAAACCTAAACATGAAAACGGTTACTGCAAAGGAACGGTTTAACCGAGAAGAACAAAATTTGGTGAGACAAGTGGGATTAGAGTACTGATCATTACCTGCAAGTATCATCAGGATTGGGTGAAAAAATATTTGCTGAGATTTCAGGAAACTCGTAGTTTTTTGGAAGCTTGGCAACCCCTTTCAATGAAAGTGATTCTCGTCAGTCTCTGCTTGGGGCTACTTCAATAGGACACAAACCATAGCGATAGAACTTGGAACTACATTATTGTGCCAAGTTTGAAAGAGCTAGCACAAACCGTGTTTGATTTAGAGTTCCAACTACATGTATCCATATAGGAGAAAACAGAGTGAAACCTAAACATGAAAACGGTTACTGCAAAGGAACGGTTTAACCTAGAAGAACGCAATTTAGTGAGCCAAGTGGGATTGGTGTACTGATCATTTCCTGCAAGTATCATCTAGATTGGGTGAAAAAATGTTTGCTGAGATTTCCGGAAACTCGTAGTTTTTTGTAAGCTTGGTAACCCCTTTCAATGAAAGTGATTCTCGTCAGTCTCTGCTTGTTGCTACGTCAATAGGACACAAACCATAGCGATAGAACTTGGAACTACATTATTGTGCCAAGTTTCAAAGAGCTAGCACAAACCGTGTTTGATTTTGAGTTCCAACTACATGTATCCATATAGGAGAAAACAGAGTGAAACCTAAACTTGAAAACGGTTACTGCAAAGGAACGGTTTAACGTATAAGAACGAAATTTGGTGAACCAAGTGGGATTGGTATACTGATCATTAAATGGAAGTATCATCTAGATTGGTTGAAAAAATATTTGCTGATATTTCCGAAAACTCGTAGTTTTTTGGAAGCTTGGCAACCCAATTCAATGAAAGTGATTCTCGTCAGTCTCTGCTTGGGGCTACTTCAATAGGACACAAACCATAGCGAGAGAACTTGGAACTACATTATTGTGCCAAGTTTCAAAGAGCTAGCACAAACCGTGTTTGATTTAGAGTTCCAACTACATGTATCCATATAGGAGAAAACAGAGTGAAACCTAAACATGAAAACGGTTACTGTAAAGGAACGGTTGAACCTAGAAGAACGAAATTTGGTGAGCCAAGTGGGATTGGTGTACTGATTATTACCTGCAAGTATAGAAAGTTTGGGTGAAAAAATGTTTGCTGATATTTCCGGAAACTCGTAGTTTATTGGAAGCTTGGCAACCCTTTTCAATGAAAGTGATTCTCGTCAGTCTCTGCTTGGGGCTACTTCAATAGGACACAATCCATAGCGATAGAACTTGGAAATACATTATTTTTCCAAGTTTCAAAGAGCTAGCACAAACCGTGTTTGATTTAGAGTTCCAACTACATGTATCCATATAGGAGAAAACAGAGTGAAAACTAAACATGAAAACGGTGACTGCAAAGGAACGGTTGAACCTAGAAGAACGAAATTTGGTGAGCCAAGTGGGATTGGAGTACTGATCATTACCTGCAAGTATCATCAGGATTGGGTGAAAAAATATTTGCTGAGATTTCAGGAAACTCGTAGTTTTTTGGAAGCTTGGCAACCCCTTTCAATAAAAGTGATTCTCGTCAGTCTCTGCTTGGGGCTACTTCAATAGGACACAAACCATAGCGATAGATCTTGGAACTACATTATTGTGCCACGTTTGAAAGAGTTAGCACAAACCGTGTTTGATTTAGAGTTCCAACTACATGTATCCATATAGGAGAAAACAGAGTGAAACCTAAACATGAAAACGGTTACTGCAAAGGAACGGTTTAACGTAGAAGAACGCAATTTAGTGAGCCAAGTGGGATTGGTGTACTGATCATTTCCTGCAAGTATCATCAATATTGGGTGAAAAAATGTTTGCTGAGACTTCAGGAAACCCGTAGTTTTTTGGAAGCTTGGCAACCCAATTCAATGAAAGTGATTCTCGTCAGTCTCTGCTTGGGGCTACTTCAATAGGACAAAAACCATAGCGATAGAACTTGGAACTACATTATTGTGCCAAGTTTCAAAGAGCTAGCACAAACCGTGTTTGATTTAGAGTTCCAACTACATGTATCCATATAGGAGAAAACAGAGTGAAACCTAAACATGAAAACGGTTACTGCAAAGGAACGGTTTAACCTAGAAGAACGAAATTTGGTGAGCCAAGTGGGATTGGAGTACTGATCATTACCTGCAAGTATCATCAGGATTGGGTGAAAAAATATTTGCTAAGATTTCAGGAAACTCGTAGTTTTTTGGAAGCTTGGCAACCCCTTTCAATAAAAGTGATTCTCGTCAGTCTCTGCTTGGGGCTACTTCAATAGGACACAAACCATAGCGATAGAACTTGGAACTACATTATTGTGCCAAGTTTCAAAGAGATAGCACCAACCGTGTTTGATTTAGAGTTCCAACTACATGTATCCATATAGGAGCTAACAGAGTGAAACCTAAACATGAAAACGATTACTGCAAAGGAACGGTTTAACGTAGAAGAACGCAATTTAGTGAGCCACATGGGATTGGTGTACTGATAACTACCTGCAAGTATCATCAAGATTGGGTGAAAAAATGTTTGCTGAGATTTCCGGAAACTCGTATTTTTTTGGAAGCTAGGCAACCCAATTCAATGAAAGTGATTCTCGTCAGTCTCTGCTTGGGGCTACTTCAATAGGACACAATCCATAGCGATAGAACTTGGAACTACATTATTGTGCCAAGTTTCAAAGAGCTAGCACAAACCGTGTTTGATTTAGAGTTCCAACTACATGTATCCATATAGGAGAAAACAGAGTGAAACCTAAACATGAAAACGATTACTGCAAAGGAACGGTTTAACCTAGAAGAACGAAATTTGGTGAGCCAAGTGGGATCGGTGTACTGATCATTACCTGCAAGTATCAAAAGTTTGGGTGAAAAAATGTTTGCTGAGATTTCAGGAAACTCGTAATTTATTGGAAGCTTGGCAACCCCTTTCAATGAAAGTGATTCTCCTCAGTCTCTGCTTGGGGCTACTTCAATAGGACACAAACCATAGCGATAGAACTTGGAACTACATTATTGTGCCAAGTTTCAAAGAGCTAGCACAAACCGTGTTTGATTTAGAGTTCCAACTACATGTATCCATATAGGAGAAAACAGAGTGAAACCTAAACATGAAACGGTTACTGCAAAGGAACGGTTTAACCTAGAAGAACGAAATTTGGTGAGCCAAGTGGGATTGGAGTACTGATCATTACCTGCAAGTATCATCAGGATTGGGTGAAAAAATATTTGCTGAGATTTCAGGAAACTCGTAGTTTTTTGGAAGCTTGGCAACCCCTTTCAATAAAAGTGATTCTCGTCAGTCTCTGCTTGGGGCTACTTCAATAGGACACAAACCATAGCGATAGATCTTGGAACTACATTATTGTGCCAAGTTTCAAAGAGCTAGCACAAACCGTGTTTGATTTAGAGTTCCAACTACATGTATCCATATAGGAGAAAACAGAGTGAAACCTAAACATGAAAACGGTTACTGCAAAGGAACGGTTTAACGTAGAAGAACGCAATTTAGTGAGCCAAGTGGGAATGGTGTACTGATCATTTCCTGCAAGTATCATCAATATTGGGTGAAAAAATGTTTGCTGAGATTTCAGGAAACCCAGAGTTTTTTGGAAGCTTGGCAACCCAATTCAATGAAAGTGATTCTCGTCAGTCTCTGCTTGGGGCTACTTCAATAGGACAAAAACCATAGCGATAGAACTTGGAACTACATTATTGTGCCAATTTTCAAAGAGCTAGCACAAACCGTGTTTGATTTAGAGTTCCAACTACATGTATCCATATAGGAGAAAACAGAGTGAAACCTAAACATGAAAACGGCTACTGCAAAGGAACGGTTTAACCTAGAAGAACGAAATTTGGTGAGCCAAGTGGGATTGGAGTACTGATCATTACCTGCAAGTATCATCAGGATTGGGTGAAAAAATATTTGCTAAGATTTCAGGAAACTCGTAGTTTTTTGGAAGCTTGGCAACCCCTTTCAATAAAAGTGATTCTCGTCAGTCTCTGCTTGGGGCTACTTCAATAGGACACAAACCATAGCGAAAGAACTTGGAACTACATTATTGTGCCAAGTTTCAAAGAGCTAGCACAAACCGTGTTTGATTTACAGTTCCAACTACATGTATCCATATAGGAGAAAACAGAGTGAAACCTAAACATGAAAACGGTTACTGCAAAGGAACGGTTTAACGTAGAAGAACGCAATTTAGTGAGCCACATGGGATTGGTGTACTGATCACTACCTTCAAGTATCATCAAGATTGGGTGAAAAAATGTTTGCTGAGATTTCCGGAAACTCGTATTATTTTGGAAGCTAGGCAACCCAATTCAATGAAAGTGATTCTCGTCAGTCTCTGCTTGGGGCTACTTCAATAGGACACAAACCATAGCGATAGAACTTGGAACTACATTATTGTGCCAAGTTTCAAAGAGCTAGCACAAACCGTGTTTGATTTAGAGTTCCAACTACATGTATCCATATAGGAGAAAACAGAGTGAAACCTAAACATGAAAACGATTACTGCAAAGGAACGGTTGAACCTAGAAGAACGAAATTTGGTGAGCCAAGTGGGATTTGTGTACTGATCCCCTGCAAGTATCAAAAGTTTGGGTGAAAAAATGTTTGCTGATATTTCAGGAAACTCGTAATTTATTGGAAGCTTGGCAACCCCCTTTCAATGAAAGGGATTCTCCTCAGGTCTCTGCTTGGGGCTACTTCAATAGGACACAAACCATAGCGATAGAACTTGGAACTACATTATTGTGCCAAGTTTCAAAGAGCTAGCACAAAACCGTGTTTGATTTAGAGTTCCAACTACATGTATCCATATAGGAGAAAACAGAGTGAAACCTAAACATGAAAACGGTTACTGCAAAGGAACGGTTGAACCTAGAAGAACGAAATTTGGTGAGCCAAGTGGGATTGGTGTACTGATCATTAACTGGAAGTACCATCTAGATTGGGTGAAAAAATGTTTGCTGAGATTTCTGGAAACTCGTAGATTTTGGAAGCTTGGCAACCCCTTTCAATGAAAGTAATGCTCGTCCAGTCTCTGCTTGGGGCTACTTCAATAGGACACAAACCATAGCGATAGAACTTGGAACTACATTATTGTGCCACGTTTCAAAGAGCTAGCAGAAACCGTGTTTGATTTAGAGTTCCAACTACATGTATCCATATAGGAGAAAACAGAGTGAAACCTAAACATGAAAACGGTTACTGCAAAGGAACGGTTTAACCTAGAAGAACGCAATTTAGTGAGCCAAGTGGGATTGGTGTACTGATCATTTCCTGCAAGTATCATCAGGATTGGGTGAAAAAATATTTGCTGAGATTTCAGGAAACTCGTAGTTTTTTGGAAGCTTGGCAACCCCTTTCAATAAAAGTGATTCTCGTCAGTCTCTGCTTGGGGCTACTTCAATAGGACACAAACCATAGCGATAGAACTTGGAACTACATTATTGTGCCAAGTTTCAAAGAGCTAGCACAAACCATGTTTGATTTAGCGTTCCAACTACATGTATCCATATAGGAGAAAACAGAGTGAAACCTAAACATGAAAACGGTTACTGCAAAGGAACGGTTTAACCTAGAAGAACAAAATTTGGTGAGACAAGTGGGATTAGAGTACTGATCATTACCTGCAAGTATCATCAGGATTGGGTGAAAAAATATTTGCTGAGATTTCAGGAAACTCGTAGTTTTTTGGAAGCTTGGCAACCCCTTTCAATGAAAGTGATTCTCGTCAGTCTCTGCTTGGGGCTACTTCAATAGGACACAAACCATAGCGATAGAACTTGGAACTACATTATTGTGCCAAGTTTCAAAGACCTAGCACAACCGTGTTTGATTTAGAGTTCCAACTACATGTATCCATATAGGAGAAAACAGAGTGAAACCTAAACATGAAAACGGTTACTGCAAAGGAACGGTTTAACCTAGAAGAACGCAATTTAGTGAGCCAAGTGGGATTGGTGTACTGATCATTTCCTGCAAGTATCATCAATATTGGGTGAAAAAATGTTTGCTGAGACTTCAGGAAACCCGTAGTTTTTTGGAAGCTTGGCAACCCAATTCAATGAAAGTGATTCTCGTCAGTCTCTGCTTGGGGCTACTTCAATAGGACAAAAACCATAGCGATAGAACTTGGAACTACATTATTGTGCCAAGTTTCAAAGAGCTAGCACAAACCGTGTTTGATTTAGAGTTCCAAATACATGTATCCATATAGGAGAAAACAGAGTGAAACCTAAACATGAAAACGGTTACTGCAAAGGAACGGTTTAACCTAGAAGAACGAAATTTGGTGAGCCAAGTGGGATTGGAGTACTGATCATTACCTGCAAGTATCATCAGGATTGGGTGAAAAAATATTTGCTAAGATTTCAGGAAACTCGTAGTTTTTTGGAAGCTTGGCAACCCCTTTCAATAAAAGTGATTCTCATCAGTCTCTGCTTGGGGCTACTTCAATAGGACACAAACCATAGCGATAGAACTTGGAACTACATTATTGTGCCAAGTTTCAAAGGGATAGCACAAACCGTGTTTGATTTAGAGTTCCAACTACATGTATCCATATAGGAGCTAACAGAGTGAAACCTAAACATGAAAACGATTACTGCAAAGGAACGGTTTAACGTAGAAGAACGCAATTTAGTGAGCCACATGGGATTGGTGTACTGATAACTACCTGCAAGTATCATCAAGATTGGGTGAAAAAATGTTTGCTGAGATTTCCGGAAACTCGTATTTTTTTGGAAGCTAGGCAACCCAATTCAATGAAAGTGATTCTCGTCAGTCTCTGCTTGGGGCTACTTCAATAGGACACAATCCATAGCGATAGAACTTGGAACTACATTATTGTGCCAAGTTTCAAAGAGCTAGCACAAACCGTGTTTGATTTAGAGTTCCAACTACATGTATCCATATAGGAGAAAACAGAGTGAAACCTAAACATGAAAACGATTACTGCAAAGGAACGGTTTAACCCTAGAAGAACGAAATTTGGTGAGCCAAGTGGGATCGGTGTACTGATCATTACCTGCAAGTATCAAAAGTTTGGGTGAAAAAATGTTTGCTGAGATTTCAGGAAACTCGTAATTTATTGGAAGCTTGGCAACCCCTTTCAATGAAAGTGATTCTCCTCAGTCTCTGCTTGGGGCTACTTCAATAGGACACAAACCATAGCGATAGAACTTGGAACTACATTATTGTGCCAAGTTTCAAAGAGCTAGCACAAACCGTGTTTGATTTAGAGTTCCAACTACATGTATCCATATAGGAGAAAACAGAGTGAAACCTAAACATGAAACGGTTACTGCAAAGGAACGGTTTAACCTAGAAGAACGAAATTTGGTGAGCCAAGTGGGATTGGAGTACTGATCATTACCTGCAAGTATCATCAGGATTGGGTGAAAAAATATTTGCTGAGATTTCAGGAAACTCGTAGTTTTTTGGAAGCTTGGCAACCCCTTTCAAATAAAGTGATTCTCGTCAGTCTCTGCTTGGGGCTACTTCAATAGGACACAAACCATAGCGATAGATCTTGGAACTACATTATTGTGCCACGTTTGAAAGAGTTAGCACAAACCGTGTTTGATTTAGAGTTCCAACTACATGTATCCATATAGGAGAAAACAGAGTGAAACCTAAACATGAAAACGGTTACTGCAAAGGAACGGTTTAACGTAGAAGAACGCAATTTAGTGAGCCAAGTGGGAATGGTGTACTGATCATTTCCTGCAAGTATCATCAATATTGGGTGAAAAAATGTTTGCTGAGATTTCAGGAAACCCAGAGTTTTTTGGAAGCTTGGCAACCCAATTCAATGAAAGTGATTCTCGTCAGTCTCTGCTTGGGGCTACTTCAATAGGACAAAAACCATAGCGATAGAACTTGGAACTACATTATTGTGCCAAGTTTCAAAGAGCTAGCACAAACCGTGTTTGATTTAGAGTTCCAACTACATGTATCCATATAGGAGAAAACAGAGTGAAACCTAAACATGAAAACGGCTACTGCAAAGGAACGGTTTAACCTAGAAGAACGAAATTTGGTGAGCCAAGTGAGATTGGAGTACTGATCATTACCTGCAAGTATCATCAGGATTGGGTGAAAAAATATTTGCTAAGATTTCAGGAAACTCGTAGTTTTTTGGAAGCTTGGCAACCCCTTTCAATAAAAGTGATTCTCGTCAGTCTCTGCTTGGGGCTACTTCAATAGGACACAAACCATAGCGATAGAACTTGGAACTACATTATTGTGCCAAGTTTCAAAGAGCTAGCACAAACCGTGTTTGATTTACAGTTCCAACTACATGTATCCATATAGGAGAAAACAGAGTGAAACCTAAACATGAAAACGGTTACTGCAAAGGAACGGTTTAACGTAGAAGAACGCAATTTAGTGAGCCACATGGGATTGGTGTACTGATCACTACCTTCAAGTATCATCAAGATTGGGTGAAAAAATGTTTGCTGAGATTTCCGGAAACTCGTATTATTTTGGAAGCTAGGCAACCCAATTCAATGAAAGTGATTCTCGTCAGTCTCTGCTTGGGGCTACTTCAATAGGACACAAACCATAGCGATAGAACTTGGAACTACATTATTGTGCCAAGTTTCAAAGAGCTAGCACAAACCGTGTTTGATTTAGAGTTCCAACTACATGTATCCATATAGGAGAAAACAGAGTGAAACCTAAACATGAAAACGATTACTGCAAAGGAACGGTTGAACCTAGAAGAACGAAATTTGGTGAGCCAAGTGGGATTTGTGTACTGATCATTACCTGCAAGTATCAAAAGTTTGGGTGAAAAAATGTTTGCTGATATTTCAGGAAACTCGTAATTTATTGGAAGCTTGGCAACCCCTTTCAATGAAAGTGATTCTCCTTCAGTCTCTGCTTGGGGGCTACTTCAATAGGACACAAACCATAGCGATAGAACTTGGAACTACATTATTGTGCCAAGTTTCAAAGAGCTAGCACAAACCGTGTTTGATTTAGAGTTCCAACTACATGTATCCATATAGGAGAAAACAGAGTGAAACCTAAACATGAAAACGGTTACTGCAAAGGAACGGTTGAACCTAGAAGAACGAAATTTGGTGAGCCAAGTGGGATTGGTGTACTGATCATTAACTGGAAGTACCATCTAGATTGGGTGAAAAAATGTTTGCTGAGATTTCTGGAAACTCGTAGATTTTGGAAGCTTGGCAACCCCTTTCAATGAAAGTAATGCTCGTCAGTCTCTGCTTGGGGGCTACTTCAATAGGACACAAACCATAGCGATAGAACTTGGAACTACATTATTGTGCCACGTTTCAAAGAGCTAGCAGAAACCGTGTTTGATTTAGAGTTCCAACTACATGTATCCATATAGGAGAAAACAGAGTGAAACCTAAACATGAAAACGGTTACTGCAAAGGAACGGTTTAACCTAGAAGAACGCAATTTAGTGAGCCAAGTGGGATTGGTGTACTGATCATTTCCTGCAAGTATCATCAGGATTGGGTGAAAAAATATTTGCTGAGATTTCAGGAAACTCGTAGTTTTTTGGAAGCTTGGCAACCCCTTTCAATAAAAGTGATTCTCGTCAGTCTCTGCTTGGGGCTACTTCAATAGGACACAAACCATAGCGATAGAACTTGGAACTACATTATTGTGCCAAGTTTCAAAGAGCTAGCACAAAACCGTGTTTGATTTAGCGTTCCAACTACATGTATCCATATAGGAGAAAACAGAGTGAAACCTAAACATGAAAACGGTTACTGCAAAGGAACGGTTTAACCTAGAAGAACGCAATTTAGTGAGCCAAGTGGGATTGGTGTACTGATCATTTCCTGCAAGTATCATCAGGATTGGGTGAAAAAATATTTGCTGAGATTTCAGGAAACTCGTAGTTTTTGGAAGCTTGGCAACCCCTTTCAATGAAAGTGATTCTCGTCAGTCTCTGCTTGGGGCTACTTCAATAGGACACAAACCATAGCGATAGAACTTGGAACTACATTATTGTGCCAAGTTTCAAAGACCTAGCACAAACCGTGTTTGATTTAGAGTTCCAACTACATGTATCCATATAGGAGAAAACAGAGTGAAACCTAAACATGAAAACGGTTACTGCAAAGGAACGGTTTAACCTAGAAGAACGCAATTTAGTGAGCCAAGTGGGATTGGTGTACTGATCATTTCTTGCAAGTATCATCTAGATTGGGTGAAAAAATGTTTGCTGAGATTTCCGGAAACTCGTAGTTTTTTGGAAGCTTGGTAACCCCTTTCAATGAAAGTGATTCTCGTCAGTCTCTGCTTTGGGGCTACTTCAATAGGACACAAACCATAGTGATGGAATTTGGTACTACATTATTGTGCCACGTTTCAAAGAGCTAGCACAAACCGTGTTTGATTTTGAGTTCCAACTACATGTATCCATATAGGAGAAAACAGAGTGAAACCTAAACTTGAAAACGGTTACTGCAAAGGAACGGTTTAACGTATAAGAACGAAATTTGGTGAACCAAGTGGGATTGGTATACTGATCATTAAATGGAAGTATCATCTAGATTGGTTGAAAAAATGTTTGCTGATATTTCCGAAAACTCGTAGTTTTTTGGAAGCTTGGCAACCCAATTCAATGAAAGTGATTCTCGTCAGTCTCTGCTTGGGGCTACTTCAATAGGACACAAACCATAGCGAGAGAACTTGGAACTACATTATTGTGCCAAGTTTCAAAGAGCTAGCACAAACCGTGTTTGATTTAGAGTTCCAACTACATGTATCCATATAGGAGAAAACAGAGTGAAACCTAAACATGAAAACGGTTACTGTAAAGGAACGGTTGAACCTAGAAGAACAAAATTTGGTGAGCCAAGTGGGATTGGTGTACTGATCATTAACTGGAAGTATCATCAAGATTGGGTGAAAAAATGTTTGCTGAGATTTCCGGAAACTCGTCGTTTTTTAAAAGTTGGCAACCCATTTCAATGAAAGTGATTCTCGTCAGTGTCTGCTTGGGGCTACTTCAATAGGACACAAACCATAGCTAGAGAACTTGGAACTACATTATTGTGCCAAGTTTCAAAGAGCTAGCACAAACCATGTTTGATTTAGCGTTCCAACTACATGTATCCATATAGGAGAAAACAGAGTGAAACCTAAACATGAAAACGGTTCCTGCAAAGGAACGGTTTAACCTAGAATAACGAAATTTGGTGAGCCAAGTGGGATTGGTGTACTGATCATTAAATGGAAGTATCATCAAGATTGGGTGAAAAAATGTTTGCTGAGATTTCCGGAAACTCGTAGTTTTTGGAAGCTTGGCAACCCCTTTCCAATGAAAGTGATTCTCGTCAGTCTCTGCTTAGGGCTACTTCAATAGGACACAAACCATAGCGATAGAACTTGGAACTACATTCTTGTGCCAAGTTTCAAAGAGCTTGCACAAACCGTGTTTGATTTAGAGTTCCAACTACATGTATCCATATAGGAGAAAACAGAGTGAAACCTAAACATAAAAAAGGTTACTGCAAAGGAACGGTTTAACCTAGAACAACGCAATTTGGTGAGCCAAGTGGGATTGGTGTACTGATCATTACCTGCAAGTATCACCAAGATGGGGTGAAAAAATATTTGCTGAGATTTCAGAATACTCGTAGTTTTTTGGAAGCTTGGCAACCCCTTTCAATGAAAGTGATTCTCGTCAATCTTCTCTGCTTGGGGCTACTTCAATAGGACACAAACCATAGCGATAGAACTTGGAACTACATTATTGTGCCAAGTTTTAAAGAGCTAGCACAAACCGTGTTGGATTTAGAGTTCCAACTACATGTATCCATATAGGAGAAAACAGAGTGAAACCTAAACATGAAAACGGTTACTGCAAAGGAACGGTTTAACCTAGAAGAACGCCATTTGGTGAGCCAAGTGGGATTGGTGTCCTGATCATTACCTGCAAGTATCATCAAGATTGGGTGAAAAAATGTTTAATGAGATTTTCGGAAACTCGTAGTTTTTTGGAAGCTTGGCAACCCCTTTCAATGAAAGTGATTCTCGTCAGTCTCTGCTTGGGTCTACTTCAATAGGACACAAACAATAGTGATAGACCTTGGAACTACATAATTGTGCCAAGTTTCAAAGAGCTAGCACAAACCGTGTTTGATTTAGAGTTCCAACTACATGTATCCATATAGGAGAAAACAGAGTGAAACGTAAACATGAAAACGGTTACTGCAACGGAACGGTTGAACCTAGAAGAACGCAATTTGGTGAGCCAAGTGGGATTGGTATACTGATCATTAAATGAAGTATCATCTAGATTGGGTGAAAAAATGTTTGCTGAGATTTCCGGAAACTCGTAGTTTTTTGGAAGCTTGGCATCCCCTTTCAATGAAAGTGATTCTCGTCAGTCTCTGCTTGGGGCTACTCCAATAGGACACAAACCATAGCGATAGAACTTGGAACTACATTATTGTGCCAAGTTTCAAAGAGCTAGCAAAAACCGTGTTTGATTTAGAGTTCCAACTACATGTATCCATATAGGAGAAAACAGAGTGAAACCTTAACATGAAAACGGTTACTCCAAAGGAACGGTTTAACCTGGAAGAACGAAATTTGGTGAGCCAAGTGGGATTGGTGTACTGATCATTACCTGCAAGTATCATCAAGATTGGGTGAAAAAATGTTTGCTGAGATTTCCGGAAACTCGTAGTTTTTTGGAAGCTTGGCAACCCCTTTCAATGAAAGTGATTCTCGTCAGTCTCTGCTTGGGGCTACTTCAATAGGACACAAACCATAGCGATAGAACTTGGAACTACATTATTGTGCCAAGTTTCAAAGAGCTAGCACAAACCGTGTTTGATTTAGAGTTCCAAATACATGTATCCATATAGGAGAAAACAGAGTGAAACCTAAACATGAAAACGGTTACTGCAAAGGAACGGTTTAACCTAGAACAACGCAATTTGGTGAGCCAAGTGGGATTGGTGTACTGATCATTACCTGCAAGTATCATCAAGATTGGGTGAAAAAGTGTTTGCTGAGATTTCAGAACACTCGTAGTTTTTTGGAAGCTTGGCAACCCCTTTCAATGAAAGTGATTCTCGTCAGTCTCTGCTTGGGGCTACTTCAATAGGACACAAACCATAGCGATAGAACTTGGAACTACATAATTGTTCCAAGTTTCAAAGAGATAGCACAAACCGTGTTTGATTTAGAGTTCCAACTATATGTATTCATATAGGAGAAAACAGAGTGAAACCTAAACATGAAAACGGTTCCTGCAAAGGAACGGTTTAACCTAGAATAACGAAATTTTGTGAGCCAAGTGGGATTGGTGTACTGATCATTACGTGCAAGTATCATCAAGATTGGGTGAAAAAATATTTGCTGAGTTTTCCGGAAACTCGTAGGTTTTTGGAAGCTTGGCAACCCCTTTCAATGAAAGTGATTCTCGTCAGTCTCTGCTTGGGGCTACTTCAATAGGACACAAACCATAGCGATAGAACTTGGAACTACATTCTTGTGCCAAGTTTCAAAGAGCTTGCACAAACCGTGTTTGATTTAGAGTTCCAACTACATGTATCCATATAGGAGAAAACAGAGTGAAACCTAAACATGAAAACGGTTACTGCAAAGGAACGGTTTAACCTAGAAGAACAAAATTTGGTGAGACAAGTGGGATTAGAGTACTGATCATTACCTGCATGTATCATCAGGATTGGGTGAAAAAATATTTGCTGAGATTTCAGGAAACTCGTAGTTTTTTGGAAGCTTGGCAACCCCTTTCAATGAAAGTGATTCTCGTCAGTCTCTGCTTGGGGCTACTTCAATAGGACACAAACCATAGCGATAGAACTTGGAACTACATTATTGTGCCAAGTTTCAAAGACCTAGCACAAACCGTGTTTGATTTAGAGTTCCAACTACATGTATCCATATAGGAGAAAACAGAGTGAAACCTAAACATGAAAACGGTTACTGCAAAGGAACGGTTTAACCTAGAAGAACGCAATTTAGTGAGCAAAGTGGGATTGGTGTACTGATCATTTCCTGCAAGTATCATCTAGATTGGGTGAAAAATGTTTGCTGAGATTTCCGGAAACTCGTAGTTTTTTGGAAGCTTGGTAACCCCTTTCAATGAAAGTGATTCTCGTCAGTCTCTGCTTGGGGCTACTTCAATAGGACACAAACCATAGTGATGGAATTTGGTACTACATTATTGTGCCACGTTTCAAAGAGCTAGCACAAACCGTGTTTGATTTTGAGTTCCAACTACATGTATCCATATAGGAGAAAACAGAGTGAAACCTAAACTTGAAAACGGTTACTGCAAAGGAACGGTTTAACGTATAAGAACGAAATTTGGTGAACCAAGTGGGATTGGTATACTGATCATTAAATGGAAGTATCATCTAGATTGGTTGAAAAAATGTTTGCTGATATTTCCGAAAACTCGTAGTTTTTTGGAAGCTTGGCAACCCAATTCAATGAAAGTGATTCTCGTCAGTCTCTGCTTGGGGCTACTTCAATAGGACACAAACCATAGCGAGAGAACTTGGAACTACATTATTGTGCCAAGTTTCAAAGAGCTAGCAGAAACCGTGTTTGATTTAGAGTTCCAACTACATGTATCCATATAGGAGAAAACAGAGTGAAACCTAAACATGAAAACGGTTACTGTAAAGGAACGGTTGGACCTAGAATAACGAAATTTGGTGAGCCAAGTGGGATTGGTCTCCTGATCATTACCTGCAAGTATCATCAAGATTGGGTGAAAAAATGTTTGCTGAGATTTCCGGAAACTCGTAGTTTTTTGGAAGCTTGGCAACCCCTTTCAATGAAAGTGATTCTCGTCAGTCTCTGCTTGGGGCTACATCAATAGGACACAAACCATAGCGATAGAACTTGGAACTACATTCTTGTGCCAAGTTTCAAAGAGCTTGCACAAACCGTGTTTGATTTAGAGTTCCAACTACATGTATCCATATAGGAGAAAACAGAGTGAAACCTAAACATGAAAACGGTTACTGCAAAGGAACGGTTTAACCTAGAACAACGCAATTTGGTGAGCCAAGTGGGATTGGTGTACTGATCATTACCTGCAAGTATCATCAAGATTGGGTGAAAAAATATTTGCTGAGATTTCAGAATACTCGTAGTTTTTTGGAAGCTTGGCAACCCCTTTCAGTGAAAGTGATTCTCGTCAATCTCTGCTTGGGGCTACTTCAATAGGACACAAACCATAGCGATAGAACTTGGAACTACATTATTGTGCCAAGTTTCAAAGAGCTAGCACAAACCGTGTTTGATTTAGAGTTCCAAATACATGTATCCATATAGGAGAAAACAGAGTGAAACCTGAACATGAAAACGGTTACTACAAAGGAACGGTATAACCTAGAAGAACGAAATTTGGTGAGCCAAGTGGGATTGGTGTACTGATCATGACCTGCAAGTATCATCTGGATTGGGTGAATAAATGTTTGCTGAGATTTCCGGAAACTCGTTGATTTTGGAAGCTTGGCAACCCCTTTCAATGAAAGTAATGCTCCTCAGTCTCTGCTTGGGGCTACTTCAATAGGACACAAACCATAGCCATAGAACTTGGAACTACATTATTGTGCCAAGTTTCAAAGAGCTAGCACAAAACGTGTTTGATTTAGAGTTCCAACTACATGTATCCATATAGGAGAAAACAGAGTGAAATCTAAACATAAAACGGTTACTGCAAAGGAAAGGTTTAAACTAGAAGAACGGAATTTATTGAGCCAAGTGGGATTGGTGTACTGATCATTACCTGCAAGTATCATCAAGATTGGGTGAAAAAATGTTTGCTGAGATTTCAGGAAACTCGTAGTTTTTTGGAAGCTTGGCAACCCCTTTCAATGAAAGTGATTCTCATCAGTCTCTGCTTGGGGTTACTTCAATAGGACACAAACCATAGCGATAGAACTTGGAACTACATTATTGTGCCAAGTTTCAAAGAGCTAGCACAAACCGTGTTTGATTTAGAGTTCCAAATACATGTATCCATATAGGAGAAAACAGAGTGAAACCTGAACATGAAAACGGTTACTACAAAGGAACGGTTTAACCTAGAAGAACGCAATTTGGTGAGCCAAGTGGGATTGGTGTACTGATCATGACCTGCAAGTATCATCTGGATTGGGTGAATAAATGTTTGCTGAGATTTCCGGAAACTCGTTGATTTTGGAAGCTTGGCAACCCCTTTCAATGAAAGTAATGCTCCTCAGTCTCTGCTTGGGGCTACTTCAATAGGACACAAACCATAGCGATAGAACTTGGAACTACATTATTGTGCCAAGTTTCAAAGAGCTAGCACAAAACGTGTTTGATTTAGAGTTCCAACTACATGTATCCATATAGGAGAAAACAGAGTGAAATCTAAACATAAAACGATTACTGCAAAGGAAAGGTTTAAACTAGAAGAACGGAATTTAGTGAGCCAAGTGGTATTGGTGTACTGATCACTACCTGCAAGTATCATCAAGATTTGGTGAAAAAATGTTTGCTGAGATTTCAGGAAACTCGTAGTTTTTTTGGAAGCTTGGCAACCCCTTTCAATGAAAGTGATTCTCGTCAGTCTCTGCTTGGGGTTACTTCAATAGGACACAAACCATAGCGATAGAACTTGGAACTACATTCTTGTGCCAAGTTTCAAAGAGCTAGCACAAACCGTGTTTGATTTAGAGTTCCAAATACATGTATCCATATAGGAGAAAACAGAGTGAAACCTAAACATGAAAACGGTTACTGCAAAGGAACGGTTTAACCTACAACAACGCAATTTGGTGAGCCAAGTGGGATTGGTGTACTGATCATTACCTGCAAGTATCATCAAGATTGGGTGAAAAAGTGTTTGCTGATATTTCAGAACACTCGTAGTTTTTTGGAAGCTTGGCAACCCCTTTCAATGAAAGTGATTCTCGTCAGTCTCTGCTTGGGGCTACTTCAATAGGACACAAACCATAGCGATAGAACTTGGAACTACATTATTGTTCCAAGTTTCAAAGAGATAGCACAAACCGTGTTTGATTTAGAGTTCCAAATATATGTATCCATATAGGAGATAACAGAGTGAAACGGAAACATGAAAACGGTTACTACAAAGGAACGGTTTAACCTAGAAGAACGAAATTTGGTGAGCCAAGTGGGATTGGTATACTGATCATTAAATGGAAGTGTCATCAAGATTGGGTGAAAAAATGTTTGCTGAGATTTCCGGAAACTCGTAGATTTTGGAAGCTTGGCAACCCCTTTCAATGAAAGTGATTCTCGTCAGTCTCTGCTTGGGGCTACTTCAATAGGACACAAACCATAGGGATAGAACTTGGAACTACATTATTGTGCCAAGTTTCAAAGAGCTAGCACAAACCGTGTTTGATTTAGAGTTCCAACTACGTGTATCCATATAGGAGAAAACAGAGTGAAACCTTAACATGAAAACGGTTACTTCAATGGAACGGTTTAATGTAGAAGAACGAAATTGGTGAGCCAATGGGATTGGTGTTCTGGTCATTACCTGCAAGTATCATCAGGATTGGGTGAAAAAATATTTGCTGAGATTTCAGGAAACGCGTAGATTTTTGGAAGCTTGGCAACCTTTTTCAATGAAAGTGATTCTCGTCAGTCTCTGCTTGGGGCTACTTCAATAAGACAAAAACCATATCGATAGAACCTGGAACTACATTATTGTGCCAAGATTCAAAGAGCTAGCACAAACTGTGTTTGATTTAGAGTTCCAACTACATGTATCCATATAGGAGAAAACAGAGTGAAACCTAAACATGAAAACGGTTACTGCAAAGGAACGGTTTAACCTAGAAAAACGAAATTTGGTGAGCCAAGTGGGATAGGTGTGTTGATCATTAAATGGAAGTATCATCAAGATTGGGTGAAAAACTGTTTGGTGAGATTTCAGAAACTCGTAGTTTTTTGGAAGCTTGGCAACCCCTTTCAATGAAAGTGATTTTCGTCCTTCTCTGCTTGGGGCTACTTCAATAGGACACAAAGCATAGCGATAGAACTTGGAACTACATTATTGTGCCAAGTTTCAAAGAGCTCGCACAAACCGTGTTTGATTTAGAGTTCCAACTACATGTATTCATATAGGAGAAAACAGAGTGAAACCAAACTTGAAAACGGTTACTGCAAAGGAACGGTTTAACCTAGAAGAACGAAATTTGGTGAACCAAGTGGGATTGGTATACTGATCATTAAATGGAAGTATCATCTAGATTGGGTGAAAAAATGTTTGCTGAGATTTCCGGAAACTCGTAGTTTTTTGGAAGCTTATCAACCCCTTCAAATGAAAGTGATTCTCATCAGTCTCTGCTTGGGGCTACTTCAATAGGACACAAACCATAGCGATAGAACTTGGAACTACATTATTGTGCCATGTTTCAAAGAGCTAGCACAAACCGTGTTTGATTTAGAGTTCCAACTACATGTATCCATATAGGAGAAAACAGAGTGAAACCTAAACATGAAAACGGTTACTGCAAAGGAACGGTTTAACCTAGAAGAACGCCATTTGGTGAGCCAAGTGGGATTCGTGTCCTGATCATTACCTGCAAGTATCATCAAGATTGGGTGAAAAAATGTTTAATGAGATTTTCGGAAACTCGTAGTTTTTTGGAAGCTTGGCAACCCCTTTCAATGAAAGTGATTCTCGTCAGTCTCTGCTTGGGGCTACTTCAATAGGACACAAACCATAGCGATAGAACTTGGAACTACATTATTGTTCCAAGTTTCAAAGAGATAGCACAAACCGTGTTTGATTTAGAGTTCCAAATATATGTATTCATATAGGAGAAAACAGAGTGAAACCTAAACATGAAAACGGTTCCTGCAAAGGAACGGTTTAACCTAGAATAACGAAATTTTGTGAGCCAAGTGGGATTGGTGTACTGATCATTAAATGGAAGTATCATCAAGATTGGGTGAAAAAATGTTTGCTGAGATTTCCGGAAACTCGTAGTTTTTTGGAAGCTTGGCAACCCCTTTCAATGAAAGTGATTCTCGTCAGTCTCTGCTTGGGGCTACATCAATAGGACACAAACCATAGCGATAGAACTTGGAACTACATTCTTGTGCCAAGTTTCAAAGAGCTTGCACAAACCGTGTTTGATTTAGAGTTCCAACTACATGTATCCATATAGGAGAAAACAGAGTGAAACCTAAACATGAAAACGGTTACTGCAAAGGAACGGTTTAACCTAGAACAACGCAATTTGGTGAGCCAAGTGGGATTGGTGTACTGATCATTACCTGCAAGTATCATCAAGATTGGGTGAAAAAATATTTGCTGAGATTTCCGGAAACTCGTAGTTTTTTGGAAGCTTGGCAACCCCTTTCAGTGAAAGTGATTCTCGTCAATCTCTGCTTGGGGCTACTTCAATAGGACACAAACCATAGCGATAGAACTTGGAACTACATTATTGTGCCAAGTTTCAAAGAGCTAGCACAAACCGTGTTTGATTTAGAGTTCCAAATACATGTATCCATATAGGAGAAAACAGAGTGAAACCTGAACATGAAAACGGTTACTACAAAGGAACGGTTTAACCTAGAAGAACGAAATTTGGTGAGCCAAGTGGGATTGGTGTACTGATCATGACCTGCAAGTATCATCTGGATTGGGTGAATAAATGTTTGCTGAGATTTCCGGAAACTCGTTGATTTTGGAAGCTTGGCAACCCCTTTCAATGAAAGTAATGCTCCTCAGTCCTCTGCTTGGGGCTACTTCAATAGGACACAAACCATTGCGATAGAACTTGGAACTACATTATTGTGCCAAGTTTCAAAGAGCTAGCACAAAACGTGTTTGATTTAGAGTTCCAACTACATGTATCCATATAGGAGAAAACAGAGTGAAATCTAAATATAAAACGGTTACTGCAAAGGAAAGGTTTAAACTAGAAGAACGGAATTTAGTGAGCCAAGTGGGATTGGTGTACTGATCATTACCTGCAAGTATCATCAAGATTGGGTGAAAAAATGTTTGCTGAGATTTCAGGAAACTCGTAGTTTTTTGGAAGCTTGGCAACCCCTTTCAATGAAAGTGATTCTCGTCAGTCTCTGCTTGGGGTTACTTCAATAGGACACAAACCATAGCGATAGAACTTGGAACTACATTCTTGTGCCAAGTTTCAAAGAGCTAGCACAAACCGTGTTTGATTCAGAGTTCCAACTACATGTATCCTTATAGGAGAAAACAGAGTGAAACCTTAACATGAATACGGTTACTCCAAAGGAACGGTTTATCCTAGAACAACGCAATTTGGTGAGCCAAGTGGGATTGGTGTACTGATCATTACCTGCAAGTATCATCAAGATTGGGTGAAAAAATGTTTGCTGAGATTTCCGGAAACTCGTAGTTTTTTGGACGCTTGGCAACCCCTTTCAATGAAAGTGATTCTCGTCAGTCTCTGCTTGGGGCTACTTCAATAGGACACAAACCATAGCGATAGAACTTGGAACTACATTATTGTGCCAAGTTTCAAAGACCTAGCACAAACCGTGTTTGATTTAGAGTTCCAAATACTTGTATCCATATAGGAGATCACAGAGTGAAACCGAAACATGAAAACGGTTACTACAAAGGAACGGTTTAACCTAGAAGAACGAAATTTGGTGAGCCAAGTGGGATTGGTATACTGATCATTAAATGGAAGTGTCATCAAAATTGGGTGAAAAAATGTTTGCTGAGATTTCCGGAAACTCGTAGATTTTGGAAGCTTGGCAACCCCTTTCAATGAAAGTGATTCTCGTCAGTCTCTGCTTGGGGCTACTTCAATAGGACACAAACCATAGCGATAGAACTTGGAACTACATTATTGTTCCAAGTTTCAAAGAGCTAGCACAAACCGTGTTTGATTTAGAGTTCCAACTACGTGTATCCATATAGGAGAAAACAGAGTGAAACCTTAACATGAAAACGGTTACTTCAATGGAACGGTTTAATGTAGAAGAACGAAATTGGTGAGCCAATGGGATTGGTGTTCTGGTCATTACCTGCAAGTATCATCAGGATTGGGTGAAAAAATATTTGCTGAGATTTCAGGAAACGCGTAGATTTTTGGAAGCTTGGCAACCTTTTTCAATGAAAGTGATTCTCGTCAGTCTCTGCTTGGGGCTACTTCAATAAGACAAAAACCATAGCGATAGAACCTGGAACTATATTATTGTGCCAAGATTCAAAGAGCTAGCACAAACTGTGTTTGATTTAGAGTTCCAACTACATGTATCCATATAGGAGAAAACAGAGTGAAACCTAAACATGAAAACGGTTACTGCAAAGGAACGGTTTAACCTAGAAAAACGAAATTTGGTGAGCCAAGTGGGATAGGTGTGTTGATCATTAAATGGAAGTATCATCAAGATTGGGTGAAAAACTGTTTGGTGAGATTTCAGAAACTCGTAGTTTTTTGGAAGCTTGGCAACCCCTTTCAATGAAAGTGATTCTCGTCCTTCTCTGCTTGGGGCTACTTCAATAGGACACAAACCATAGCGATAGAACTTGGAACTACATTATTGTGCCAAGTTTCAAAGAGCTCGCACAAACCGTGTATGATTTAGAGTTCCAACTACATGTATTCATATAGGAGAAAACAGAGTGAAACCAAACTTGAAAACGGTTACTGCAAAGGAACGGTTTAACCTAGAAGAACGAAATTTGGTGAACCAAGTGGGATTGGTATACTGATCATTAAATGGAAGTATCATCTAGATTGGGTGAAAAAATGTTTGCTGAGATTTCCGGAAACTCGTAGTTTTTTGGAAGCTTTGCAACCCCTTCAAATGAAAGTGATTCTCATCAGTCTCTGCTTGGGGCTACTTCAATAGGACACAAACCATAGCGATAGAACTTGGAACTACATTATTGTGCCAAGTTTCAAAGAGCTAGCACAAACTGTGTTTGATTTAGAGTTCCAACTACATGTATCCATATAGGAGAAAACAGAGTGAAACCTTAACATGAAAACGGTTACTCCAAAGGAACGGTTTAACCTAGAAGAACGAAATTTGGTGAGCCAAGTGGGATTGGTGTACTGATCATTACCTGCAAGTATCATCAAGATTGGGTGAAAAAATGTTTGCTGAGATTTCCGGAAACTCGTAGTTTTTTGGAAGCTTGGCAACCCCTTTCAATGAAAGTGATTCTCGTCAGTCTCTGCTTGGGGCTACTTCAATAGGACACAAACAATAGTGATAGAACTTGGAACTACATTATTGTGCCAAGTTTCAAAGAGCTAGCACAAACCGTGTTTGATTTAGAGTTCCAACTACATGTATCCATATAGGAGAAAACAGAGTGAAACCTTAACATGAATACATTTACTCCAAAGGAACGGTTTAACCTAGAAGAACGAAATTTGGTGAGCCAAGTGGGATTGGTGTACTGATCATTACCTGCAAGTATCATCAAGATTGGGTGAAAAAATGTTTGCTGAGATTTCCGGAAACTCGTAGTTTTTTGGAAGCTTGGCAACCCCTTTCAATGAAAGTGATTCTCGTCAGTCTCTGCTTGGGGCTACTTCAATAGGACACAAACCATAGCGATAGAACTTGGAACTACATTCTTGTGCCAAGTTTCAAAGAGCTAGCACAAACCGTGTTTGATTTAGAGTTCCAAATACATGTATCCATATAGGAGAAAACAGAGTGAAACATAAACATGAAAACGGTTACTGCAAAGGAACGGTTTAACCTAGAACAACGCAATTTGGTGAGCCAAGTGGGATTGGTGTACTGATCATTACCTGCAAGTATCATCAAGATTGGGTGAAAAAGTGTTTGCTGAGATTTCAGAACACTCGTAGTTTTTTGGAAGCTTGGCAACCCCTTTCAATGAAAGTGATTCTCGTCAGTCTCTGCTTGGGGCTACTTCAATAGGACACAAACCATAGCGATAGAACTTGGAACTACATTATTGTTCCAAGTTTCAAAGAGATAGCACAAACCGTGTTTGATTTAGAGTTCCAACTATATGTATTCATATAGGAGAAAACAGAGTGAAACCTAAACATGAAAACGGTTCCTGCAAAGGAACCGTTTAACCTAGAATAACGAAATTTGGTGAGCCAAGTGGGATTGGTGTACTGATCATTAAATGGAAGTATCATCAAGATTGGGTGTAAAAATGTTTGCTGAGATTTCCGGAAACTCGTAGTTTTTTGGAAGCTTGGCAACCCCTTTCAATGAAAGTAATTCTCGTCTGTCTCTGCTTGGGGCTACTTCAATATGACACAAACCATAGCGATAGAACTTGGAACTACATTATTGTGCCAAGTTTCAAAGAGCTTGCACAAACCGTGTTTGATTTAGAGTTCCAACTACATGTATCCATATAGGAGAAAACAGAGTGAAACCTAACATGAAAACGGTTACTGCAAAGGAACGGTTTAACCTAGAACAACGCAATTTGGTGAGCCAAGTGGGATTGGTGTACTGATCATTACCTGCAAGTATCATCAAGATTGGGTGAAAAAATATTTGCTGAGATTTCAGAATACTCGTAGTTTTTTGGAAGCTTGGCAACCCCTTTCAGTGAAAGTGATTCTCGTCAATCTCTGCTTGGGGCTACTTCAATAGGACACAAACCATAGCGATAGAACTTGGAACTACATTATTGTTCCAAGTTTCAAAGAGCTAGCACAAACCGTGTTTGATTTAGAGTTCCAAATACATGTATTCATATAGGAGAAAACAGAGTGAAACCTGAACATGAAAACGGTTACTACAAAGGAACGGTTTAACCTAGAAGAACGAAATTTGGTGAGCCAAGTGGGATTGGTGTACTGATCATGACCTGCAAGTATCATCTGGATTGGGTGAATAAATGTTTGCTGAGATTTCCGGAAACTCGTTGATTTTGGAAGCTTGGCAACCCCTTTCAATGAAAGTAATGCTTCTCAGTCTCTGCTTGGGGCTACTTCAATAGGACAAAAACCATAGCGATAGAACTTGGAACTACATTATTGTGCCAAGTTTCAAAGAGCTAGCTCAAAACGTGTTTGATTTAGAGTTCCAAATACATGTATCCATATGGGAGAAAACAGAGTGAAATCTAAATATAAAACGGTTACTGCAAAGGAACGGTTTAACCCAGAAGAACGAAATTTGGTGAGCCAAGTGGGATTGGTGTACTGATCATTAAATGGAAGTGTCATCAAGATTGGGTGAAAAAATGTTTGCTGAGATTTTCGGAAACTCGTAGATTTTTGGAAGCTTGGCAACCCCTTTCAATGAAAGTGATTCTCGTCAGTCTCTGCTTGGGGCTACTTCAATAGGACACAAACCATAGTGATAGAACTTGGAACTACATTTTTGTGCCAAGGTTCAAAGAGCTAGCACAAACCGTGTTTGATTTAGAGTTCCAACTACGTGTATCCATATAGGAGAAAACAGAGTGAAACCTTAACATGAAAACGGTTACTTCAAAGGAACGGTTTAATGTAGAAGAACAAAATTGGTGAGCCAATGGGATTGGTGTTCTGGTCATTACCTGCAAGTATCATCAAGATTGGGTGAAAAAATATTTGCTGAGATTTCAGGAAACTCGTAGATTTTTGGAAGCTTGGCAACCCCTTTCAATGAAAGTGATTCTCGTCAGTCTCTGCTTGGGGCTACTTCAATAAGACAAAAACCATAGCGATAGAACCTGGTACTACATTATTGTGCCAAGATTCAAAGAGCTAGCACAAACTGTGTTTGATTTAGAGTTCCAACTACATGTATCCATATAGGAGAAAACAGAGTGAAACCTAAACTTGAAAACGGTTACTGCAAAGGAACGGATTAACCTAGAAGAACAAAATTTGGTGAACCAAGTGGGATTGGTATACTGATCATTAAATGGAAGTATCATCTAGATTGGGTGAAAAAATGTTTGCTGAGATTTCCGGAAACTCGTAGTTTTTTGGAAGCTTGGCAACCCCTTTAAATGAAAGTGATTCTCGTCAGTCTCTGCTTGGGGCTACTTCAATAGGACACAAACCATAGCGATAGAACTTGGAACTACATTATTGTGCCAAGTTTCAAAGAGCTAGCACAAACCGTGTTTGATTTAGAGTTCCAACTACATGTATCCATATAGGAGAAAACAGAGTGAAACCTAAACATGAAAACGGTTACTTAAAGGAACGGCTTAACCTAGAAGAACGCCATTTGGTGAGCCAAGTGGGATTGGTGTCCTGATCATTTCCTGCAAGTATCATCAAGATTGGGTGAAAAAATGTTTAATGAGATTTTCGGAAACTCGTAGTTTTTTGGAAGCTTGGCAACCCCTTTCAATGAAAGTGATTCTCGTCAGTATCTGCTTGGGGCTACTTCAATAGGACACAAACCATAGCGATAGAACTTGGAACTACATTATTGTTCCAAGTTTCAAAGAGATAGCACAAACCGTGTTTGATTTAGAGTTCCAACTACATGTATCCATATAGGAGAAAACAGAGTGAAACCTAAACATGAAAACGGTTACTGCAAAGGAACGGTTGAACCTAGAAGAACGAAATTTGGTGAACCAAGTGGGATTGGTATACTGATCATTAAATGAAGTATCATCTAGATTGGGTGAAAAAATGTTTGCTGAGATTTCCGGAAACTCGTAGTTTTTTGGAAGCTTGGCATCCCCTTTCAATGAAAGTGATTCTCGTCAGTCTCTGCTTGGGGCTACTTCAATAGGACACAAACCATAGCGATAGAACTTGGAACTACATTATTGTTCCAAGTTTCAAAGAGATAGCACAAACCGTGTTTGATTTAGAGTTCCAACTATATGTATCCATATAGGAGAAAACAGAGTGAAACCTAAACATGAAAACGGTTACTGCAAAGGAACGGTTGAACCTAGAAGAACGAAATTTGGTGAACCAAGTGGGATTGGTATACTGATCATTAAATGAAGTATCATCTAGATTGGGTGAAAAAATGTTTGCTGATATTTCCGGAAACTCGTAGTTTTTTGGAAGCTTGGCATCCCCTTTCAATGAAAGTGATTCTCGTCAGTCTCTGCTTGGGGCTACTCCAATAGGAAACAAACCATAGCGATAGAACTTGGAACTACATTATTTTGCCAAGTTTCAAAGAGCTAGCACAAACTGTGTTTGATTTAGAGTTCCAACTACATGTATCCATATAGGAGAAAACAGAGTGAAACCTTAACATGAAAACGGTTACTCCAAAGGAACGGTTTAACCTAGAAGAACGAAATTTGGTGAGCCAAGTGGGATTGGTGTACTGATCATTACCTGCAAGTATCATCAAGATTGGGTGAAAAAATGTTTGCTGAGATTTCCGGAAACTCGTAGTTTTTTGGAAGCTTGGCAACCCCTTTCAATGAAAGTGATTCTCGTCAGTCTCTGCTTGGGGCTACTTCAATAGGACACAAACAATAGTGATAGAACTTGGAACTACATTATTGTGCCAAGTTTCAAAGAGCTAGCACAAACCGTGTTTGATTTAGAGTTCCAACTACATGTATCCATATAGGAGAAAACAGAGTGAAACCTTAACATGAATACATTTACTCCAAAGGAACGGTTTAACCTAGAAGAACGAAATTTGGTGAGCCAAGTGGGATTGGTGTACTGATCATTATCTGCAAGTATCATCAAGATTGGGTGAAAAAATGTTTGCTGAGATTTCCGGAAACTCGTAGTTTTTTGGAAGCTTGGCAACCCCTTTCAATGAAAGTGATTCTCGTCAGTCTCTGCTTGGGGCTACTTCAATAGGACACAAACCATAGCGATAGAACTTGGAACTACATTCTTGTGCCAAGTTTCAAAGAGCTAGCACAAACCGTGTTTGATTTAGAGTTCCAAATACATGTATCCATATAGGAGAAAACAGAGTGAAACATAAACATGAAAACGGTTACTGCAAAGGAACGGTTTAACCTAGAACAACGCAATTTGGTGAGCCAAGTGGGATTGGTGTACTGATCATTACCTGCAAGTATCATCAAGATTGGGTGAAAAAGTGTTTGCTGAGATTTCAGAATACTCGTAGTTTTTTGGAAGCTTGGCAACCCCTTTCAATGAAAGTGATTCTCGTCAGTCTCTGCTTGGGGCTACTTCAATAGGACACAAACCATAGCGATAGAACTTGGAACTACATTATTGTTCCAAGTTTCAAAGAGATAGCACAAACCGTGTTTGATTTAGAGTTCCAACTATATGTATTCATATAGGAGAAAAACAGAGTGAAACCTAAACATGAAAACGGTTCCTGCAAAGGAACCGTTTAACCTAGAATAACGAAATTTGGTGAGCCAAGTGGGATTGGTGTACTGATCATTAAATGGAAGTATCATCAAGATTGGGTGTAAAAATGTTTGCTGAGATTTCCGGAAACTCGTAGTTTTTTGGAAGCTTGGCAACCCCTTTCAATGAAAGTAATTCTCGTCTGTCTCTGCTTGGGGCTACTTCAATATGACACAAACCATAGCGATAGAACTTGGAACTACATTATTGTGCCAAGTTTCAAAGAGCTTGCACAAACCGTGTTTGATTTAGAGTTCCAACTACATGTATCCATATAGGAGAAAACAGAGTGAAACCTAAACATGAAAACGGTTACTGCAAAGGAACGGTTTAACCTAGAACAACGCAATTTGGTGAGCCAAGTGGGATTGGTGTACTGATCATTACCTGCAAGTATCATCAAGATTGGGTGAAAAAATATTTGCTGAGATTTCAGAATACTCGTAGTTTTTTGGAAGCTTGGCAACCCCTTTCAGTGAAAGTGATTCTCGTCAATCTCTGCTTGGGGCTACTTCAATAGGACACAAACCATAGCGATAGAACTTGGAACTACATTATTGTTCCAAGTTTCAAAGAGCTAGCACAAACCGTGTTTGATTTAGAGTTCCAAATACATGTATTCATATAGGAGAAAACAGAGTGAAACCTGAACATGAAAACGGTTACTACAAAGGAACGGTTTAACCTAGAAGAACGAAATTTGGTGAGCCAAGTGGGATTGGTGTACTGATCATGACCTGCAAGTATCATCTGGATTGGGTGAATAAATGTTTGCTGAGATTTCCGGAAACTCGTTGATTTTGGAAGCTTGGCAACCCCTTTCAATGAAAGTAATGCTTCTCAGTCTCTGCTTGGGGCTACTTCAATAGGACAAAAACCATAGCGATAGAACTTGGAACTACATTATTGTGCCAAGTTTCAAAGAGCTAGCTCAAAACGTGTTTGATTTAGAGTTCCAAATACATGTATCCATATGGGAGAAAACAGAGTGAAATCTAAATATAAAACGGTTACTGCAAAGGAACGGTTTAACCCAGAAGAACGAAATTTGGTGAGCCAAGTGGGATTGGTGTACTGATCATTAAATGGAAGTGTCATCAAGATTGGGTGAAAAAATGTTTGCTGAGATTTTCGGAAACTCGTAGATTTTTGGAAGCTTGGCAACCCCTTTCAATGAAAGTGATTCTCGTCAGTCTCTGCTTGGGGCTACTTCAATAGGACACAAACCATAGTGATAGAACTTGGAACTACATTTTTGTGCCAAGGTTCAAAGAGCTAGCACAAACCGTGTTTGATTTAGAGTTCCAACTACGTGTATCCATATAGGAGAAAACAGAGTGAAACCTTAACATGAAAACGGTTACTTCAAAGGAACGGTTTAATGTAGAAGAACAAAATTGGTGAGCCAATGGGATTGGTGTTCTGGTCATTACCTGCAAGTATCATCAAGATTGGGTGAAAAAATATTTGCTGAGATTTCAGGAAACTCGTAGATTTTTGGAAGCTTGGCAACCCCTTTCAATGAAAGTGATTCTCGTCAGTCTCTGCTTGGGGCTACTTCAATAAGACAAAAACCATAGCGATAGAACCTGGTACTACATTATTGTGCCAAGATTCAAAGAGCTAGCACAAACTGTGTTTGATTTAGAGTTCCAACTACATGTATCCATATAGGAGAAAACAGAGTGAAACCTAAACTTGAAAACGGTTACTGCAAAGGAACGGATTAACCTAGAAGAACAAAATTTGGTGAACCAAGTGGGATTGGTATACTGATCATTAAATGGAAGTATCATCTAGATTGGGTGAAAAAATGTTTGCTGAGATTTCCGGAAACTCGTAGTTTTTTTGGAAGCTTGGCAACCCCTTTAAATGAAAGTGATTCTCGTCAGTCTCTGCTTGGGGCTACTTCAATAGGACACAAACCATAGCGATAGAACTTGGAACTACATTATTGTGCCAAGTTTCAAAGAGCTAGCACAAACCGTGTTTGATTTAGAGTTCCAACTACATGTATCCATATAGGAGAAAACAGAGTGAAACCTAAACATGAAAACGGTTACTTAAAGGAACGGCTTAACTAGAAGAACGCCATTTGGTGAGCCAAGTGGGATTGGTGTCCTGATCATTTCCTGCAAGTATCATCAAGATTGGGTGAAAAAATGTTTAATGAGATTTTCGGAAACTCGTAGTTTTTTGGAAGCTTGGCAACCCCTTTCAATGAAAGTGATTCTCGTCAGTATCTGCTTGGGGCTACTTCAATAGGACACAAACCATAGCGATAGAACTTGGAACTACATTATTGTTCCAAGTTTCAAAGAGATAGCACAAACCGTGTTTGATTTAGAGTTCCAACTACATGTATCCATATAGGAGAAAACAGAGTGAAACCTAAACATGAAAACGGTTCCTGCAAGGAACGGTTGAACCTAGAAGAACGAAATTTGGTGAACCAAGTGGGATTGGTATACTGATCATTAAATGAAGTATCATCTAGATTGGGTGAAAAAATGTTTGCTGAGATTTCCGGAAACTCGTAGTTTTTTGGAAGCTTGGCATCCCCTTTCAATGAAAGTGATTCTCGTCAGTCTCTGCTTGGGGCTACTTCAATAGGACACAAACCATAGCGATAGAACTTGGAACTACATTATTGTTCCAAGTTTCAAAGAGATAGCACAAACCGTGTTTGATTTAGAGTTCCAACTATATGTATCCATATAGGAGAAAACAGAGTGAAACCTAAACATGAAAACGGTTACTGCAAAGGAACGGTTGAACCTAGAAGAACGAAATTTGGTGAACCAAGTGGGATTGGTATACTGATCATTAAATGAAGTATCATCTAGATTGGGTGAAAAAATGTTTGCTGAGATTTCCGGAAACTCGTAGTTTTTTGGAAGCTTGGCATCCCCTTTCAATGAAAGTGATTCTCGTCAGTCTCTGCTTGGGGCTACTCCAATAGGAAACAAACCATAGCGATAGAACTTGGAACTACATTATTTTGCCAAGTTTCAAAGAGCTAGCACAAACTGTGTTTGATTTAGAGTTCCAACTACATGTATCCATATAGGAGAAAACAGAGTGAAACCTTAACATGAAAACGGTTACTCCAAAGGAACGGTTTAACCTAGAAGAACGAAATTTGGTGAGCCAAGTGGGATTGGTGTACTGATCATTACCTGCAAGTATCATCAAGATTGGGTGAAAAAATGTTTGCTGAGATTTCCGGAAACTCGTAGTTTTTTGGAAGCTTGGCAACCCCTTTCAATGAAAGTGATTCTCGTCAGTCTCTGCTTGGGGCTACTTCAATAGGACACAAACAATAGTGATAGAACTTGGAACTACATTATTGTGCCAAGTTTCAAAGAGCTAGCACAAACCGTGTTTGATTTAGAGTTCCAACTACATGTATCCATATAGGAGAAAACAGAGTGAAACCTTAACATGAATACATTTACTCCAAAGGAACGGTTTAACCTAGAAGAACGAAATTTGGTGAGCCAAGTGGGATTGGTGTACTGATCATTATCTGCAAGTATCATCAAGATTGGGTGAAAAAAATGTTTGCTGAGATTTCCGGAAACTCGTAGTTTTTTTGGAAGCTTGGCAACCCCTTTCAATGAAAGTGATTCTCGTCAGTCTCTGCTTGGGGCTACTTCAATAGGACACAAACCATAGCGATAGAACTTGGAACTACATTCTTGTGCCAAGTTTCAAAGAGCTAGCACAAACCGTGTTTGATTTAGAGTTCCAAATACATGTATCCATATAGGAGAAAACAGAGTGAAACATAAACATGAAAACGGTTACTGCAAAGGAACGGTTTAACCTAGAACAACGCAATTTGGTGAGCCAAGTGGGATTGGTGTACTGATCATTACCTGCAAGTATCATCAAGATTGGGTGAAAAAGTGTTTGCTGAGATTTCAGAACACTCGTAGTTTTTTGGAAGCTTGGCAACCCCTTTCAATGAAAGTGATTCTCGTCAGTCTCTGCTTGGGGCTACTTCAATAGGACACAAACCATAGCGATAGAACTTGGAACTACATTATTGTTCCAAGTTTCAAAGAGATAGCACAAACCGTGTTTGATTTAGAGTTCCAACTATATGTATTCATATAGGAGAAAACAGAGTGAAACCTAAACATGAAAACGGTTCCTTCCAAGGAACGGTTTAACCTAGAATAACGAAATTTGTGAGCCAAGTGGGATTGGTGTACTGATCATTAAATGGAAGTATCATCAAGATTGGGTGAAAAAATGTTTGCTGAGATTTCCGGAAACTCGTAGTTTTTTGGAAGCTTGGCAACCCCTTTCAATGAAAGTGATTCTCGTCAGTCTCTGCTTGGGGCTACTTCAATAGGACACAAACCATAGCGATAGAACTTGGAACTACATTCTTGTGCCAGTTTCAAAGAGCTTGCACAAACCGTGTTTGATTTAGAGTTCCAACTACATGTATCCATGTAGGAGAAAACAGAGTGAAACCTAAACATGAAAACGGTTACTGCAAAGGAACGGTTTAACCTAGAACACGCAATTTGGTGAGCCAAGTGGGAATGGTGTACTGATCATTACCTGCAAGTATCATCAAGATTGGGTGAAAAAATATTTGCTGAGATTTCAGAATACTCGTAGTTTTTGGAAGCTTGGCAACCCCTTTCAATGAAAGTGATTCTCGTCAATCTCTGCTTGGGGCTACTTCAATAGGACACAAACCATAGCGATAGAACTTGGAACTACATTATTGTGCCAAGTTTCAAAGAGCTAGCACAAACCGTGTTTGATTTAGAGTTCCAACTACATGTATCCATATAGGAGAAAACAGAGTGAAACCTAAACATGAAAACGGTTACTGCAAAGGAACGGTTTAACCTAGAAGAACGCCATTTGGTGAGCCAAGTGGGATTGGTGTCCTGATCATTACCTGCAAGTATCATCAAGATTGGGTGAAAAAATGTTTAATGAGATTTTCGGAAACTCGTAGTTTTTTGGAAGCTTGGCAACCCCTTTCAATGAAAGTGATTCTCGTCAGTCTCTGCTTGGGGCTACTTCAATAGGACACAAACCAAAGCGATAGAACTTGGAACTACATTATTTTGCCACGTTTCAAAGACCTAGCACAAACCGTGTTGATTGAGAGTTCCACCTACATGTATCCATATAGGAGAAAACAGAGTGAAACCGAAATATGAAAACGGTTCCTGCAAAGGAACGGTTTAACCTAGAAGAACGAAATTTGGTGAGCCAAGTGGAATATGTGTACTGATCATTAAATTGAAGTATCATCAATATTGGGTGAAAAAATGTTTTCTGAGATTTCCAGAAACTCGTCGTTTTTTGGAAGTTGGCAACCCCTTTCAATGAAAGTCATTCTCGTCAGTCTCTGCTTGGGGCTACTTCAATAGGACACAAACCATAGTGATAGAACTTGGAACTCATTATTGTGAAAAGTTTCAAAGAGCTAGCACAAACCGTGTTTGATTTAGAGTTCCAACTACGTGTATCCATATAGGAGAAAACAGAGTGAAACCTTAACATGAAAACGGTTACTGCAAAGGAACGTTTTCATGTAGAAGAACGAAATTGGTGAGCCGATGGGATTGGTGTTCTGGTCATTACCTGCAAGTATCATCAGGATTGGGTGAAAAAATATTTGCTGAGATTTCAGGAAACTCGTAGATTTTTGGAAGCTTGGCAACCCCTTTCAATGAAAGTGATTCTCGTCAGTCTCTGCTTGGGGCTACTTCAATAGGACACAAACCATAGCGATAGAACCTGGAACTACATTATTGTGCCACGTTTCAAAGAGCTAGCACAAACTGTGTTTGATTTAGAGTTCCACCTACATGTATCCATATAGGAGAAAACAGAGTGAAACCGAAATATGAAAACGGTTCCTGCAAAGGAACGGTTTAAGCTAGAAAAACGAAATTTGGTGAGCCAAGTGGGATTGGTGTACTGATCATTAAATTGAAGTATCATCAATATTGGGTGAAAAAATGTTTGGTGAGATTTCCGGAAACTCGTCGTTTTTTGGAAGTTGGCAACCCCTTTCAATGAAAGTGATTCTCGTCCTTCTCTGCTTGGGGCTACTTCAATAGGACACAAACCATAGTGATAGAACTTGGAACTACATTTTTGTGCCAAGTTTCAAAGAGCTAGCACAAACCGTGTTTGATTTAGAGTTCCAAATACATGTATCCATATAGGAGAAAGAAGAGTGAAACCTAAACATGAAAACGGTTACTCCAAAGGAACGGTTTAACATAGAAGAACGAAATTTGGTGAGCCAAGTGGGATTGGTGTACTGATCATTACCTGCATGTATCATCAAGATTGGGTGAAAAAATGTTTGCTGAGATTTCAGAACACTCGTAGTTTTTTGGAAGCTTGGCAACGCCTTTCAATGAAAGTGATTCTCGTCAGTCTCTGCTTGGGGCTACTTCAATAGGACACAAACCATAGCAATAGAACTTGGAACTACATTCTTGTGCCAAGTTTCAAAGAGGTTGCACAAACCGTGTTTGATTTAGAGTTCCAACTATATGTATCCATATAGGAGAAAACAGAGTGAAACCTAAACATGAAAACGGTTACTGCAAAGGAACGGTTTAACCCAGAAGAACGAAATTTGGTGAGCCAAGTGGGATTGGTGTACTGATCATTAAATGGAAGTGTCATCAAGATTGGGTGAAAAAATATTTGCTGAGATTTCCGGAAACTCGTAGATTTTTGGAAGCTTGGCAACCCCTTTAAATGAAAGTGATTCTCGTCAGTCTCTGCTTGGGGCTACTTCAATAGGACACAAACCATAGTGATAGAACTTGGAACTACATTTTTGTGCCAAGGTTCAAAGAGCTAGCACAAACCGTGTTTGATTTAGAGTTCCAACTACGTGTATCCATATAGGAGAAAACAGAGTGAAACCTTAACATGAAAACGGTTACTTCAAAGGAACGGTTTAATGTAGAAGAACAAAATTGGTGAGCCAATGGGATTGGTGTTCTGGTCATTACCTGCAAGTATCATCAGGATTGGGTGAAAAAATATTTGCTGAGATTTCAGGAAACTCGTAGATTTTTGGAAGCTTGGCAACCCCTTTCAATGAAAGTGATTCTCGTCAGTCTCTGCTTGGGGCTACTTCAATAAGACAAAAATCATAGCGATAGAACCTGGAACTACATTATTGTGCCAAGATTCAAAGAGCTAGCACAAACTGTGTTTGATTTAGAGTTCCAACTACATGTATCCATATAGGAGAAAACAGAGTGAAACCTAAACATGAAAACGGTTACTGCAAAGGAACGGTTTAACCTAGAAAAACGAAATTTGGTGAGCCAAGTGGGATTGGTATACTGATCATTAAATGGAAGTATCATCTAGATTGGGTGAAAAAATGTTTGCTGAGATTTCCGGAAACTCGTCGTTTTTTGGAAGCTTGGCAACACCTTTAAATGAAAGTGATTCTCGTCAGTCTCTGCTTGGGGCTACTTCAATAGGACACAAACCATAGCGATAGAACTTGGAACCACATTATTTTGCCAAGTTTCAAAGAGCTAGCACAAACCGTGTTTGATTTAGAGTTCCAACTACATGTATCCATATAGGAGAAAACAGAGTGAAACCTAAACATGAAAACGGTTACTGCAAAGGAACGGCTTAACCTAGAAGAACGCCATTTGGTGAGCCAAGTGGGATTGGTGTCCTGATCATTTCCTGCAAGTATCATCAAGATTGGGTGAAAAAATATTTAATGAGATTTTCGGAAACTCGTAGTTTTTTGGAAGCTTGGCAACCCCTTTCAATGAAAGTGATTCTCGTCAGTCTCTGCTTGGGGCTACTTCAATAGGACACAAACAATAGTGATAGAACTTGGAACTACATTATTGTGCCAAGTTTCAAAGAGCTAGCACAAACCGTGTTTGATTTAGAGTTCCAACTACATGTATCCATATAGGAGAAAACAGAGTGAAACCTAAACATGAAAACGGTTACTGCAAAGGAACGGTTGAACCTAGAAGAACAAAATTTGGTGAACCAAGTGGGATTGGTATACTGATCATTAAATGAAGTATCATCTAGATTGGGTGAAAAAATGTTTGCTGAGATTTCCGGAAACTCGTAGTTTTTTGGAAGCTTGGCAACCCCTTTCAATGAAAGTGATTTTCGTCAGTCGCTGCTTGGGGCTACTCCAATAGGACACCAACCATAGCGATAGAACTTGGAACTACATTATTGTGCCAAGTTTCAAAGAGCTCGCACAAACCGTGTTTGATTTAGAGTTCCAACTACATGTATCCATATAGGAGAAAACAGAGTGAAACCTTAACATGAAAACGGTTACTCCAAAGGAACGGTTTAACCTAGAAGAACGCAATTTGGTGAGCCAAGTGGGATTGGTGTACTGATCATTACCTGCAAGTATCATCAAGATTGGGTGAAAAAATGTTTGCTGAGATTTCCGGAAACTCGTAGTTTTTTGGAAGCTTGGCAACCCCTTTCAATGAAAGTGATTCTCGTCAGTCTCTGCTTGGGGCTACTTCAATAGGACACAAACCATAGCGATAGAACTTGGAACTACATTATTTTGCCAAGTTTCAAAGAGCTAGCACAAACCGTGTTTGATTTAGAGTTCCAACTATATGTATTCATATAGGAGAAAACAGAGTGAAACCTAAACATGAAAACGGTTCCTGCAAAGGAACGGTTTAACCTAGAATAACGAAATTTGTGAGCCAAGTGGGATTGGTGTACTGATCATTAAATGGAAGTATCATCAAGATTCGGTGAAAAAATGTTTGCTGAGATTTCCGGAAACTCGTAGTTTTTTGGAAGCTTGGCAACCCCTTTCAATGAAAGTGATTCTCGTCAGTCTCTGCTTGGGGCTACTTCAATAGGACACAAACCATAGCGATAGAACTTGGAACTACATTCTTGTGCCAGTTTCAAAGAGCTTGCACAAACCGTGTTTAATCTAGAGTTCCAACTACATGTATCCATGTAGGAGAAAACAGAGTGAAACCTAAACATGAAAACGGTTACTGCAAAGGAACGGTTTAACCTAGAACAACGCAATTTGGTGAGCCAAGTGGGATTGGTGTACTGATCATTACCTGCAAGTATCATCAAGATTGGGTGAAAAAATATTTGCTGAGATTTCAGAATACTCGTAGTTTTTTGGAAGCTTGGCAACCCCTTTCAATGAAAGTGATTCTCGTCAATCTCTGCTTGGGGCTACTTCAATAGGACACAAACCATAGCGATAGAACTTGGAACTACATTATTGTGCCAAGTTTCAAAGAGCTAGCACAAACCGTGTTTGATTTAGAGTTCCAACTACATGTATCCATATAGGAGAAAACAGAGTGAAACCTAAACATGAAAACGGTTACTGCAAAGGAACGGTTTAACCTAGAAGAACGCCATTTGGTGAGCCAAGTGGGATTGGTGTCCTGATCATTACCTGCAAGTATCATCAAGATTGGGTGAAAAAATGTTTAATGAGATTTTCGGAAACTCGTAGTTTTTTGGAAGCTTGGCAACCCCTTTCAATGAAAGGGATTCTCGTCAGTCTCTGCTTGGGGCTACTTCAATAGGACACAAACAATAGTGATAGAAGTTGGAACTACATTATTTTGCCAAGTTTCAAAGAGCTAGCACAAACCGTGTTTGATTTAGAGTTCCAACTACATGTATCCTTATAGGAGAAAACAGAGTGAAACCTAAACATGAAAACGGTTACTGCAAAGGAACGGTTTAACCTAGAAGAACGAAATTTGGTGAACCAAGTGGGATTGGTGTACTGATCATTAAATGGAAGTATCATCAAGATTGGGTGAAAAAATGTTTGCTGAGATTTCCGGAAACTCGTAGTTTTTTGGAAGCTTGGCAACCCCTTTCAATGAAAGTGATTCTCGTCAGTCTCTGCTTGGGGCTACTTGAATAGGACACAAACCAAAGCGATAGAACTTGGAACTACATTATTGTGCCACGTTTCAAAGACCTAGCACAAACCGTGTTGATTGAGAGTTCCACCTACATGTATCCATATAGGAGAAAACAGAGTGAAACCGAAATATGAAAACGGTTCCTGCAAAGGAACGGTTTAACCTAGAAGAACGCAATTTGGTGAGCCAAGTGGAATATGTGTACTGATCATTAAATTGAAGTATCATCAATATTGGGTGAAAAAATGTTTTCTGAGATTTCCAGAAACTCGTCGTTTTTTGGAAGTTGGCAACCCCTTTCAATGAAAGTCATTCTCGTCAGTCTCTGCTTGGGGCTACTTCAATAGGACACAAACCATAGTGATAGAACTTGGAACTCATTATTGTGCCAAGTTTCAAAGAGCTAGCACAAACCGAGTTTGATTTAGAGTTCCAAATACATGTATCCATATAGGAGAAAACAGAGTGAAACCTTAACATGAAAACGGTTACTGCAAAGGAACGGTTTAACCTAGAAGAACGCCATTTGGTGAGCCAAGTGGGATTGGTGTCCTGATCATTACCTGCAAGTATCATCAAGATTGGGTGAAAAAATGTTTAATGAGATTTTCGGAAACTCGTAGTTTTTTGGAAGCTTGGCAACCCCTTTCAATGAAAGTGATTCTCGTCAGTCTCTGCTTGGGGCTACTTCAATAGGACACAAACCAAAGCGATAGAACTTGGAACTACATTATTTTGCCACGTTTCAAAGACCTAGCACAAACCGTGTTGATTGAGAGTTCCACCTACATGTATCCATATAGGAGAAAACAGAGTGAAACCGAAATATGAAAACGGTTCCTGCAAAGGAACGGTTTAACCTAGAAGAACGAAATTTGGTGAGCCAAGTGGAATATGTGTACTGATCATTAAATTGAAGTATCATCAATATTGGGTGAAAAAATGTTTTCTGAGATTTCCAGAAACTCGTCGTTTTTTGGAAGTTGGCAACCCCTTTCAATGAAAGTCATTCTCGTCAGTCTCTGCTTGGGGCTACTTCAATAGGACACAAACCATAGTGATAGAACTTGGAACTCATTATTGTGAAAAGTTTCAAAGAGCTAGCACAAACCGTGTTTGATTTAGAGTTCCAACTACGTGTATCCATATAGGAGAAAACAGAGTGAAACCTTAACATGAAAACGGTTACTGCAAAGGAACGGTTTCATGTAGAAGAACGAAATTGGTGAGCCGATGGGATTGGTGTTCTGGTCATTACCTGCAAGTATCATCAGGATTGGGTGAAAAAATATTTGCTGAGATTTCAGGAAACTCGTAGATTTTTGGAAGCTTGGCAACCCCTTTCAATGAAAGTGATTCTCGTCAGTCTCTGCTTGGGGCTACTTCAATAGGACACAAACCATAGCGATAGAACCTGGAACTACATTATTGTGCCACGTTTCAAAGAGCTAGCACAAACTGTGTTTGATTTAGAGTTCCACCTACATGTATCCATATAGGAGAAAACAGAGTGAAACCGAAATATGAAAACGGTTCCTGCAAAGGAACGGTTTAAGCTAGAAAAACGAAATTTGGTGAGCCAAGTGGGATTGGTGTACTGATCATTAAATTGAAGTATCATCAATATTGGGTGAAAAAATGTTTTCTGAGATTTCCGGAAACTCGTCGTTTTTTGGAAGTTGGCAACCCCTTTCAATGAAAGTGATTCTCGTCCTTCTCTGCTTGGGGCTACTTCAATAGGACACAAACCATAGTGATAGAACTTGGAACTACATTTTTGTGCCAAGTTTCAAAGAGCTAGCACAAACCGTGTTTGATTTAGAGTTCCAAATACATGTATCCATATAGGAGAAAGAAGAGTGAAACCTAAACATGAAAACGGTTACTCCAAAGGAACGGTTTAACATAGAAGAACGAAATTTGGTGAGCCAAGTGGGATTGGTGTACTGATCATTACCTGCAAGTATCATCAAGATTGGGTGAAAAAATGTTTGCTGAGATTTCAGAACACTCGTAGTTTTTTGGAAGCTTGGCAACGCCTTTCAATGAAAGTGATTCTCGTCAGTCTCTGCTTGGGGCTACTTCAATAGGACACAAACCATAGCAATAGAACTTGGAACTACATTCTTGTGCCAAGTTTCAAAGAGCTTGCACAAACCGTGTTTGATTTAGAGTTCCAACTATATGTATCCATATAGGAGAAAACAGAGTGAAACCTAAACATGAAAACGGTTACTGCAAAGGAACGGTTTAACCCAGAAGAACGAAATTTGGTGAGCCAAGTGGGATTGGTGTACTGATCATTAAATGGAAGTGTCATCAAGATTGGGTGAAAAAATATTTGCTGAGATTTCCGGAAACTCGTAGATTTTTGGAAGATTGGCAACCCCTTTAAATGAAAGTGATTCTCGTCAGTCTCTGCTTGGGGCTACTTCAATAGGACACAAACCATAGTGATAGAACTTGGAACTACATTTTTGTGCCAAGGTTCAAAGAGCTAGCACAAACCGTGTTTGATTTAGAGTTCCAACTACGTGTATCCATATAGGAGAAAACAGAGTGAAACCTTAACATGAAAACGGTTACTTCAAAGGAACGGTTTAATGTAGAAGAACAAAATTGGTGAGCCAATGGGATTGGTGTTCTGGTCATTACCTGCAAGTATCATCAGGATTGGGTGAAAAAATATTTGCTGAGATTTCAGGAAACTCGTAGATTTTTGGAAGCTTGGCAACCCCTTTCAATGAAAGTGATTCTCGTCAGTCTCTGCTTGGGGCTACTTCAATAAGACAAAAATCATAGCGATAGAACCTGGAACTACATTATTGTGCCAAGATTCAAAGAGCTAGCACAAACTGTGTTTGATTTAGAGTTCCAACTACATGTATCCATATAGGAGAAAACAGAGTGAAACCTAAACATGAAAACGGTTACTGCAAAGGAACGGTTTAACCTAGAAAAACGAAATTTGGTGAGCCAAGTGGGATTGGTATACTGATCATTAAATGGAAGTATCATCTAGATTGGGTGAAAAAATGTTTGCTGAGATTTCCGGAAACTCGTAGTTTTTTGGAAGCTTGGCAACACCTTTAAATGAAAGTGATTCTCGTCAGTCTCTGCTTGGGGCTACTTCAATAGGACACAAACCATAGCGATAGAACTTGGAACCACATTATTTTGCCAAGTTTCAAAGAGCTAGCACAAACCGTGTTTGATTTAGAGTTCCAACTACATGTATCCATATAGGAGAAAACAGAGTGAAACCTAAACATGAAAACGGTTACTGCAAAGGAACGGCTTAACCTAGAAGAACGCCATTTGGTGAGCCAAGTGGGATTGGTGTCCTGATCATTTCCTGCAAGTATCATCAAGATTGGGTGAAAAAATATTTAATGAGATTTTCGGAAACTCGTAGTTTTTTGGAAGCTTGGCAACCCCTTTCAATGAAAGTGATTCTCGTCAGTCTCTGCTTGGGGCTACTTCAATAGGACACAAACAATAGTGATAGAACTTGGAACTACATTATTGTGCCAAGTTTCAAAGAGCTAGCACAAACCGTGTTTGATTTAGAGTTCCAACTACATGTATCCATATAGGAGAAAACAGAGTGAAACCTAAACATGAAAACGGTTACTGCAAAGGAACGGTTGAACCTAGAAGAACAAAATTTGGTGAACCAAGTGGGATTGGTATACTGATCATTAAATGAAGTATCATCTAGATTGGGTGAAAAAATGTTTGCTGAGATTTCCGGAAACTCGTAGTTTTTTGGAAGCTTGGCAACCCCTTTCAATGAAAGTGATTTTCGTCAGTCGCTGCTTGGGGCTACTCCAATAGGACACCAACCATAGCGATAGAACTTGGAACTACATTATTGTGCCAAGTTTCAAAGAGCTCGCACAAACCGTGTTTGATTTAGAGTTCCAACTACATGTATCCATATAGGAGAAAACAGAGTGAAACCTTAACATGAAAACGGTTTACTCCAAAGGAACGGTTTAACCTAGAAGAACGCAATTTGGTGAGCCAAGTGGGATTGGTGTACTGATCATTACCTGCAAGTATCATCAAGATTGGGTGAAAAAATGTTTGCTGAGATTTCCGGAAACTCGTAGTTTTTTGGAAGCTTGGCAACCCCTTTCAATGAAAGTGATTCTCGTCAGTCTCTGCTTGGGGCTACTTCAATAGGACACAAACCATAGCGATAGAACTTGGAACTACATTATTTTGCCAAGTTTCAAAGAGCTAGCACAAACCGTGTTTGATTTAGAGTTCCAACTATATGTATTCATATAGGAGAAAACAGAGTGAAACCTAAACATGAAAACGGTTCCTGCAAAGGAACGGTTTAACCTAGAATAACGAAATTTGTGAGCCAAGTGGGATTGGTGTACTGATCATTAAATGGAAGTATCATCAAGATTGGGTGAAAAAATGTTTGCTGAGATTTCCGGAAACTCGTAGTTTTTTGGAAGCTTGGCAACCCCTTTCAATGAAAGTGATTCTCGTCAGTCTCTGCTTGGGGCTACTTCAATAGGACACAAACCATAGCGATAGAACTTGGAACTACATTCTTGTGCCAGTTTCAAAGAGCTTGCACAAACCGTGTTTGATCTAGAGTTCCAACTACATGTATCCATGTAGGAGAAAACAGAGTGAAACCTAAACATGAAAACGGTTACTGCAAAGGAACGGTTTAACCTAGAACAACGCAATTTGGTGAGCCAAGTGGGATTGGTGTACTGATCATTACCTGCAAGTATCATCAAGATTGGGTGAAAAAATATTTGCTGAGATTTCAGAATACTCGTAGTTTTTTGGAAGCTTGGCAACCCCTTTCAATGAAAGTGATTCTCGTCAATCTCTGCTTGGGGCTACATCAATAGGACACAAACCATAGCGATAGAACTTGGAACTACATTATTGTGCCAAGTTTCAAAGAGCTAGCACAAACCGTGTTTGATTTAGAGTTCCAACTACATGTATCCATATAGGAGAAAACAGAGTGAAACCTAAACATGAAAACGGTTACTGCAAAGGAACGGTTTAACCTAGAAGAACGCCATTTGGTGAGCCAAGTGGGATTGGTGTCCTGATCATTACCTGCAAGTATCATCAAGATTGGGTGAAAAAATGTTTAATGAGATTTTCGGAAACTCGTAGTTTTTTGGAAGCTTGGCAACCCCTTTCAATGAAGGGATTCTCGTCAGTCTCTGCTTGGGGCTACTTCAATAGGACACAAACAATAGTGATAGAAGTTGGAACTACATTATTTTGCCAAGTTTCAAAGAGCTAGCACAAACCGTGTTTGATTTAGAGTTCCAACTACATGTATCCTTATAGGAGAAAACAGAGTGAAACCTAAACATGAAAACGGTTACTGCAAAGGAACGGTTTAACCTAGAAGAACGAAATTTGGTGAACCAAGTGGGATTGGTGTACTGATCATTAAATGGAAGTATCATCAAGATTGGGTGAAAAAATGTTTGCTGAGATTTCCGGAAACTCGTAGATTTTTGGAAGCTTGGCAACCCCTTTCAATGAAAGTGATTCTCGTCAGTCTCTGCTTGGGGCTACTTGAATAGGACACAAACCAAAGCGATAGAACTTGGAACTACATTATTGTGCCACGTTTCAAAGACCTAGCACAAACCGTGTTGATTGAGAGTTCCACCTACATGTATCCATATAGGAGAAAACAGAGTGAAACCGAAATATGAAAACGGTTCCTGCAAAGGAACGGTTTAACCTAGAAGAACGCAATTTGGTGAGCCAAGTGGAATATGTGTACTGATCATTAAATTGAAGTATCATCAATATTGGGTGAAAAAATGTTTTCTGAGATTTCCAGAAACTCGTCGTTTTTTGGAAGTTGGCAACCCCTTTCAATGAAAGTCATTCTCGTCAGTCTCTGCTTGGGGCTACTTCAATAGGACACAAACCATAGTGATAGAACTTGGAACTCATTATTGTGCCAAGTTTCAAAGAGCTAGCACAAACCGAGTTTGATTTAGAGTTCCAAATACATGTATCCATATAGGAGAAAACAGAGTGAAACCTTAACATGAAAACGGTTACTGCAAAGCAACGGTTTAATGTAGAAGAACGAAATTGGTGAGCCAATGGGATTGGTGTTCTGGTCATTACCTGCAAGTATCATCAGGATTGGGTGAAAAAATATTTGCTGAGATTTCAGGAAACTCGTAGATTTTTGGAAGCTTGGCAACCCCTTTCAATGAAAGTGATTCTCGTCAGTCTCTGCTTGGGGCTACTTCAATAGGACACAAACCATAGCGATAGAACCTGGAACTACATTATTGTGCCACGTTTCAAAGAGCTAGCACAAACTGTGTTTGATTTAGAGTTCCACCTACATGTATCCATATAGGAGAAAACAGAGTGAAACCGAAATATGAAAAACGGTTCCTGCAAAGGAACGGTTTAACCTAGAAAAACGAAATTTGGTGAGCCAAGTGGGATTGGTGTACTGATCATTAAATTGAAGTATCATCAATATTGGGTGAAAAAATGTTTGGTGAGATTTCCGGAAACTCGTCGTTTTTTGGAAGTTGGCAACCCCTTTCAATGAAAGTGATTCTCATCCTTCTCTGCTTGGGGCTACTTCAATAGGACACAAACCATAGTGATAGAACTTGGAACTACATTTTTGTGCCAAGTTTCAAAGAGCTAGCACAAACCGTGTTTGATTTAGAGTTCCAAATACATGTATCCATATAGGAGAAAACAGAGTGAAACCTAAACATGAAAACGGTTACTCCAAAGGAACGGTTTAACATAGAAGAACGAAATTTGGTGAGCCAAGTGGGATTGGTGTACTGATCATTACCTGCAAGTATCATCAAGATTGGGTGAAAAAATGTTTGCTGAGATTTCAGAACACTTGTAGTTTTTTGGAAGCTTGGCAACCCCTTTCAATGAAAGTGATTCTCGTCAGTCTCTGCTTGGGGCTGCTTCAATAGGACACAAACCATAGCAATAGAACTTGGAACTACATTCTTGTGCCAAGTTTCAAAGAGCTTGCACAAACCGTGTTTGATTTAGAGTTCCAACTATATGTATCCATATAGGAGAAAACAGAGTGAAACCTAAACATGAAAACGGTTACTGCACAGGAACGGTTTAACCTAGAAAAACGAAATTTGGTGAGCCAAGTGGGATTGGTGTACTGATCATTACCTGCAAGTATCATCAAAATTGGGTGAAAAATTATTTGCTGAGATTTCAGAATACTCGTAGTTTTTTGGAAGCTTGGCAACCCCTTTCAATGAAAGTGATTCTCGTCAATCTCTGCTTGGGGCTACTTCAATAGGACACAAACCATAGCGATAGAACTTGGAACTACATTATTGTGCCAAGTTTTAAAGAGCTAGCACAAACCGTGTTTGATTTAGAGTTCCAACTACATGTATCCATATAGGAGAAAACAGAGTGAAACCTAAACATGAAAACGGTTCCTGCAAAGGAACGGTTTAACCTAGAAGAAGGCCATTTGGTGAGCCAAGTGGGATTGGTGTCCTGATCATTACCTGCAAGTATCATCAAGATTGGGTGAAAAAATGTTTAATGAGATTTTCGGAAACTCGTAGTTTTTTGGAAGCTTGGCAACCCCTTTCAATGTAAGTGATTCTCGTCAGTCTCTGCTTGGGGCTACTTCAATAGGACACAAACAATAGTGATAGAACTTGGAACTACATTATTTTGCCAAGTTTCAAAGAGCTGGCACAAACCGTGTTTGATTTAGAGTTCCAACTACATGTATCCATATAGGAGAAAACAGAGTGAAACCTAAACATGAAAACGGTTACTGCAAAGGAACGGTTTAACCTAGAAGAACGAAATTTGGTGAACCAAGTGGGATTGGTATAGTGATCATTAAATGAAGTATCATCTAGATTGGGTGAAAAAATGTTTGCTGAGATTTCCGGAAACTCGTAGTTTTTTGGAAGCTTGGCAACCCCTTTCAATGAAAGTGATTCTCGTCCTTCTCTGCTTGGGGCTACTTCAATAGGACACAAACCATAGCGATAGAACTTGGAACTACATTATTGTGCAAGTTTCAAAGAGCTCACACAAACCGTGTTTGATTTAGAGTTCCAACTACATGTATCCATATAGGAGAAAACAGAGTGAAACCTAAACATGAAAACGGTTACTGCAAAGGAACGGTTTAACCTAGAAGAACGAAATTTGGTGAGCCAAGTGGGATTGGTGTCCTGATCATTACCTGCAAGTATCATCTAGATTGGGTGAAAAAATGTTTGCTGAGATTTCCGGAAACTCGTAGTTTTTTGGAAGCTTGGCAACCCCTTTCAATGAAAGAGATTCTCGTCCTTCTCTGCTTGGGGCTACTTCAATAGGACACAAAACTTAGCGACAGAACTTGGAACTACATTATTGTGCCAAGTTTCAAAGGGCTAGCACAAACCGTGTTTGATTTAGAGTTCCAACTACATGTATCCATATAGGAGAAAACAGAGTGAAACCTAAACATGAAAACGGTTACTCCAAAGGAACGGTTTAACATAGAAGAACGAAATTTGGTGAGCCAAGTGGGATTGGTGTCCTGATCATTACCTGCAAGTATCATCAAGATTGGGTGAAAAATTATTTGCTGAGATTTCAGAATACTCGTAGTTCTTTGGAAGCTTGGCAACCCCTTTCAATGAAAGGGATTCTCGTCAGTCTCTGCTTGGGGCTACTTCAATAGGACACAAACCATAGCGATAGAACTTGGAACTACATTATTGTGCCACGTTTCAAAGACCTAGCACAAACCGTGTTGATTGAGAGTTCCAACTACATGTATCCATATAGGAGAAAACAGGGTGAACCCGAAATAGGAAAACGGTTCCTGCAAAGGAACGGTTTAACCTAGAAGAACGCAATTTGGTGAGCCAAGTGGGATTGGTGTACTGATCATTAAATTGAAGTATCATCAATATTGGGTGAAAAAATGTTTTCTGAGATTTCCGGAAACTCGTCGTTTTTTGGAAGTTGGCAACCCCTTTCAATGCAAGTCATTCTCGTCAGTCCTCTGCTTGGGGCTACTTCAATAAGACAAAAACCATAGCGATAGAACCTGGAACTACATTATTGTGCCAAGATTCAAAGAGCTAGCACAAACTGTGTTTGATTTAGAGTTCCAACTACATGTATCCAAATAGGAGAAAACACAGTGAAACCTAAACATGAAAACGGTTACTGCAATGGAAGGGTTTAACCTAGAAAAACGAAATTTGGTGAGCCAAGTGAGATTGGTGTGTTGATCATTAAATGGAAGTATCATCAAGATTGGGTGAAAAACTGTTTGGTGAGATTTCAGAAACCCGTAGTTTTTTGGAAGCTTGGCAACCCCTTTCAATGAAAGTGATTCTCGTCATTCTATGCTTGGGGCTACTTCAATAGGACACAAAGCATAGCGATAGAACTTGGAACTACATTATTGTGCCAAGTTTCATAGAGCTAGCACAAAACGTGTTTGATTTAGAGTTCCAAATACATGTATCCATATAGGAGAAAACAGAGTGAAATCTAAACATAAAACGGTTACTGCAAAGGAACGGTTTAAACTAGAAAAACGGAATTTAGTGAGCCAAGTGGGATTGGTGTACTGATCATTACCTGCAAGTATCATCAAGATTGGGTGAACAAATATTTGCTGAGATTTCCGGAAACTCGTAGTTTTTTGGACGCTTGGCAACCCCTTTCAATGAAAGTGATTCTCGTCAGTCTCTGCTTGGGGCTACTTCAATAGGACACAATCCATAGCGATAGAACTTGGAAATACATTATTGTGCCAAGTTTCAAAGACCTAGCACAAACCGTGTTTGATTTAGAGTTCCAAATACTTGTATCCATATCGGAGAAAACAGAGTGAAACCTAAACATGAAAACGGTTACTGCAAAGGAACGGTTTAACCTAGAAGAACGAAATTTGGTGAGATAAGTGGGATTGGTGTACTGATCATTACCTGCAAGTATCATCAAGATTGGGTGAAAAAATGTTTGCTGAGATTTCCGGAAACACGGAGTTTTTTGGAAGCTTGGCAAACCCCTTTCATTGAATGTGATTCTCGTCAGTCTCTGCTTAGGGCTACTTCAATAGGACACAAACCGTAGCTATAGAACTTGGAACTACATTATTGTGCCAAGTGTCAAAGAGCTAGCACAAACCGTGTATCATTTAGAGTTTCAACTACATGTAACAATATAGGAGGAAACAGAGTGAAATCTAAACATAAAACGTTTACTGCAAAGGAACGGTTTAAATTAGAAGAACGGAATTTAGTGAGCCAAGTGGGATTGGTGTACTGATCATTACCTGCAAGTATCATCAAGATTGGGTGAAAAAATGTTTGCTGAGATTTCAGGAAACTCGTAGTTTTTTGGAAGCTTGGCAACCCCTTTCAATGAAAGTGATTCTCGTCAGTCTCTGCTTGGAGTTACTTCAATAGGACACAAACCATAGCGATAGAACTTGGAACTACATTATTGTGCCAAGGTTCAAAGAGCTAGCACAAACCGTGTTTGATTTAGAGTTCCAACTACATGTATCCTTATAGGAGAAAACAGAGTGAAACCTAAACATGTAAACGGTTACTGCAAAGGAACGGTTTAACCTAGAAGTACGAAATTTGGTGAGCCAAGTGGGATTGGTGTACTGATCATTACGCGCAAGTATGATCAAGATTGGGTGAAAAAATATTTGCTGAGATTTCAGGAAACTCGTCATTTTTTGGAAGCTTGGCAACCCCTTTCAATGAAAGTGATTCTCGTCCTTCTCTGCTTGGGGCTACTTCAATAGGACACAAACCATAGCGATAGAACTTGGAACTACATTATTGTGCCAAGTTTCAAAGACCTAGCACAAACCGTGTTTGATTTAGAGTTCCAAATACTTGTATCCATATAGGAGAAAACAGAGTGAAACCGAAACATGAAAACGGTTCCTACAAAGGAACGGTTTAACCTAGAAGAACGAAACTTGGTGAGCCAAGTGGGATTGGTGTACTGATCATTAAATGGAAGTGTCATCAAGATTGGGATAAAAATGTTTGCTGAGATTTCCGGAAACTCGTAGATTTTGGAACTTGGCAACCCCTTTCAATTGAAGTGATTCTCGTCAGTCTCTGCTTGGGGCTACTTCAATAGGACACAAACCATAGTGATAGAACTTGGAACTACATTATTGTGCCAAGTTTCAAAGAGCTAGCACAAACCGTGTTTGATTTAGAGTTCCAACTACATGTATCCATATAGGAGAAAACAGAGTGAAACCTAAACATGAAAACGGTTACTGCAAAGGAACGGTTTAACCTAGAAGAACGAAATTTGGTGAACCAAGTGGGATTGGTATACTGATCATTAAATGAAGTATCATCTAGATTGGGTGAAAAAATGTTTGCTGAGATTTCCGGAAACTCGTAGTTTTTTGGAAGCTTGGCAACCCCTTTCAATGAAAGTGATTCTCGTCAGTCTCTGCTTGGGGCTACTCCAATAGGACACAAACCATAGCGATAGAACTTGGAACTACATTATTGTGCCAAGTTTCAAAGAGCTTGCACAAACCGTGTTTGATTTAGAGTTCCAACTATATGTATCCATATAGGAGAAAACAGAGTGAAACCTAAACATGAAAACGGTTCCTGCAAAGGAACGGTTTAACCTAGAACAACGCAATATGGTGAGCCAAGTGGGATTGGTGTACTGATCATTACCTGCAAGTATCATCAAAATTGGGTGAAAAATTATTTGCTGAGATTTCAGAATACTCGTAGTTTTTTGGAAGCTTGGCAACCCCTTTCAATGAAAGTGATTCTCGTCAATCTCTGCTTGGGGCTACTTCAATAGGACACAAACCATAGCGATAGAACTTGGAACTACATTATTGTGCCAAGTTTTAAAGAGCTAGCACAAACCGTGTTTGATTTAGAGTTCCAACTACATGTATCCATATAGGAGAAAACAGAGTGAAACCTAAACATGAAAACGGTTCCTGCAAAGGAACGGTTTAACCTAGAAGAAGGCCATTTGGTGAGCCAAGTGGGATTGGTGTCCTGATCATTACCTGCAAGTATCATCAAGATTGGGTGAAAAAATGTTTAATGAGATTTTCGGAAACTCGTAGTTTTTGGAAGCTTGGCAACCCCTTTCAATGTAAGTGATTCTCGTCAGTCTCTGCTTGGGGCTACTTCAATAGGACACAAACAATAGTGATAGAACTTGGAACTACATTATTTTGCCAAGTTTCAAAGAGCTAGCACAAACCGTGTTTGATTTAGAGTTCCAACTACATGTATCCATTTAGGAGAAAACAGAGTGAAACCTAAACATGAAAATGGTTACTGCAAAGGAACGGTTTAACCTAGAAGAACGAAATTTGGTGAACCAAGTGGGATTGGTGTACTGATCATTAAATGGAAGTATCATCAAGATTGGGTGAAAAAATGTTTTCTGAGATTTCCAGAAACTCGTCGTTTTTTGGAAGTTGGCAACCCCTTTCAATGAAAGTCATTCTCGTCAGTCTCTGCTTGGGGCTACTTCAATAGGACACAAACCATAGTGATAGAACTTGGAACTCATTATTGTGCCAAGTTTCAAAGAGCTAGCACAAACCGTGTTTCATTTAGAGTTCCAACTACGTGTATCCATATAGGAGAAAACAGAGTGAAACCTTAACATGAAAACGGTTACTGCAAAGGAACGGTTTAATGTAGAAGAACGAAATTGGTGAGCCGATGGGATTGGTGTTCTGGTCATTACCTGCAAGTATCATCAGGATTGGGTGAAAAAATATTTGCTGAGGTTTCAGGAAACTCGTAGATTTTTGGAAGCTTGGCAACCCCTTTCAATGAAAGTGATTCTCGTCAGTCTCTGCTTGGGGCTACTTCAATAAGACAAAAACCATAGCGATAGAACCTGGAACTACATTATTGTGCCAAGATTCAAAGAGCTAGCACAAACTGTGTTTGATTTAGAGTTCCAACTACATGTATCCATATAGGATAAAACAGAGTGAAACCTAAACATGAAAACGGTTACTGCAAAGGAACGGTTTAACCTAGAAAAACGAAATTTGGTGAGCCAAGTGGGATTGGTGTGTTGATCAATAAATGGAAGTATCATCTAGATTGGGTGAAAAAATGTTTGGTGAGATTTCCGGAAACTCGTAGTTTTTTGGAAGCTTGGCAACCCCTTTCAATGAAAGTGATTCTCGTCCTTCTCTGCTTGGGGCTACTTCAATAGGACACAAACCATAGCGACAGAACTTGGAACTACATTTTTGTGCCAAGTTTCAAAGAGCTAGCACAAACCGTGTTTCATTTAGAGTTCCAACTACGTGTATCCATATAGGAGAAAACAGAGTGAAACCTTAACATGAAAACGGTTACTGCAAAGGAACGGTTTAATGTAGAAGAACGAAATTGGTGAGCCGATGGGATTGGTGTTCTGGTCATTACCTGCAAGTATCATCAGGATTGGGTGAAAAAATATTTGCTGAGATTTCAGGAAACTCGTAGATTTTTGGAAGCTTGGCAACCCCTTTCAATGAAAGTGATTCTCGTCAGTCTCTGCTTGGGGCTACTTCAATAAGACAAAAACCATAGCGATAGAACCTGGAACTACATTATTGTGCCAAGATTCAAAGAGCTAGCACAAACTGTGTTTGATTTAGAGTTCCAACTACATGTATCCATATAGGATAAAACAGAGTGAAACCTAAACATGAAAACGGTTACTGCAAAGGAACGGTTTAACCTAGAAAAACGAAATTTGGTGAGCCAAGTGGGATTGGTGTGTTGATCAATAAATGGAAGTATCATCTAGATTGGGTGAAAAAATGTTTGGTGAGATTTCCGGAAACTCGTAGTTTTTTGGAAGCTTGGCAACCCCTTTCAATGAAAGTGATTCTCGTCCTTCTCTGCTTGGGGCTACTTCAATAGGACACAAACCATAGCGACAGAACTTGGAACTACATTTTTGTGCCAAGTTTCAAAGAGCTAGCACAAACCGTGTTTGATTTAGAGTTCCAAATACATGTATTCATATAGGAGAAAACAGAGTGAAACCTAAACATGAAAACTGTTCCTGCAAAGGAACGGTTTAACCTAGAACAACGCAATTTGGTGAGCCAAGTGGGATTGGTGTACTGATCATTACCTGCAAGTATCATCAATATTGAGTGAAAAAATGTTTGCTGAGATTTCAGAACACTCGTAGTTTTTTGAAAGCTTGGCAACCCCTTTCAATGAAAGTGATTCTCGTCAGTCTCTGCTTGGGGCTACTTCAATAGGACACAAACCATAGCAATAGAACTTGGAACTACATTCTTGTGCCAAGTTTCAAAGAGCTTGCACAAACCGTGTTTGATTTAGAGTTCCAACTATATGTATCCATATAGGAGAAAACAGAGTGAAACCTAAACATGAAAACGGTTCCTGCAAAGGAACGGTTTAACCTAGAACAACGCAATATGGTGAGCCAAGTGGGATTGGTGTACTGATCATTACCTGCAAGTATCATCAAAATTGGGTGAAAAATTATTTGCTGAGATTTCAGAATACTCGTAGGTTTTGGAAGCTTGGCAACCCCTTTCAATGAAAGTGATTCTCGTCAATCTCTGCTTGGGGCTACTTCAATAGGACACAAACCATAGCGATAGAACTTGGAACTACATTATTGTGCCAAGTTTTAAAGAGCTAGCACAAACCGTGTTTGATTTAGAGTTCCAACTACATGTATCCATATAGGAGAAAACAGAGTGAAACCTAAACATGAAAACGGTTCCTGCAAAGGAACGGTTTAACCTAGAAGAAGGCCATTTGGTGAGCCAAGTGGGATTGGTGTCCTGATCATTACCTGCAAGTATCATCAAGATTGGGTGAAAAAATGTTTAATGAGATTTTCGGAAACTCGTAGTTTTTTGGAAGCTTGGCAACCCCTTTCAATGTAAGTGATTCTCGTCAGTCTCTGCTTGGGGCTACTTCAATAGGACACAAACAATAGTGATAGAACTTGGAACTACATTATTTTGCCAAGTTTCAAAGAGCTAGCACAAACCGTGTTTGATTTAGAGTTCCAACTACATGTATCCATTTAGGAGAAAACAGAGTGAAACCTAAACATGAAAACGGTTACTGCAAAGGAACGGTTTAACCTAGAAGAACGAAATTTGGTGAACCAAGTGGGATTGGTATACTGATCATTAAATGAAGTATCATCTAGATTGGGTGCAAAAATGTTTGCTGAGATTTCCGGAAACTCGTAGTTTTTTGGAAGCTTGGCAACCCCTTTCAATGTAAGTGATTCTCGTCCTTCTCTGCTTGGGGCTACTTCAATAGGACACAAACCATAGCGATAGAATTGGAACTACATTATTGTGCCAAGTTTCAAAGAGCTCGCACAAACCGTGTTTGATTTAGAGTTCCAACTACATGTATCCATATAGGAGAAAACAGAGTGAAACCTAAACATGAAAACGGTTACTGCAAAGGAACGGTTTAACCTAGAAGAACGAAATTTGGTGAGCCAAGTGGGATTGGTGTCCTGATCATTACCTGCAAGTATCATCTAGATTGGGTGAAAAAATGTTTGCTGAGATTTCCGGAATCTCGTAGTTTTTTGGAAGCTTGGCAACCCCTTTCAATGAAAGTGATTCTCGTCCTTCTCTGCTTGGGGCTACTTCAATAGGACACAAACCATAGCGACAGAACTTGGAACTACATTATTGTGCCAAGTTTCAAAGAGCTAGCACAAACCGTGTTTGATTTAGAGTTCCAACTACATGTATCCATATAGGAGAAAACAGAGTGAAACCTAAACATGAAAACGGTTACTCCAAAGGAACGGTTTAACATAGAAGAACGAAATTTGGTGAGCCAAGTGGGATTGGTGTACTGATCATTACCTGCAAGTATCATCAAGATTGGGTGAAAAAATGTTTGCTGAGATTTCAGAACACTCGTAGTTTTTTGGAAGCTTGGCAACCCCTTTCAATGAAAGTGATTCTCGTCCTTCTCTGCTTGGGGCTACTTCAATAGGACACAAACCATAGCAATAGAACTTGGAACTACATTATTGTGCCAAGTTTCAAAGAGCTAGCACAAACCGTGTTTGATTTAGAGTTCCAACTATATGTATTCATATAGGAGAAAACAGAGTGAAACCTAAACATGAAAACTGTTCCTGCAAAGGAACGGTTTAACCTAGAACAACGCAATTTGGTGAGCCAAATGGGATTGGTGTACTGATCATTACCTGCAAGTATCATCAAGATTGGGTGAAAAAATGTTTGCTGAGTATTCCGAACACTCGTAGTTTTTTGGAAGCTTGGCAACCCCTTTCAATGAAAGTGATTCTCGTCAGTCTCTGCTTGGGGCTACTTCAATAGGACACAAACCATAGCAATAGAACTTGGAACTACATTCTTGTTCCAAGTTTCAAAGAGCTTGCACAAACCGTGTTTGATTTAGAGTTCCAATATATGTATCCATATAGGAGAAAACAGAGTGAAACCTAAACATGAAAACGGTTACTGCAAAGGAACAGTTTAACCTAGAACAACGCAATTTGGTGAGCCAAGTGGGATTGGTGTACTGATCATTACCTGCAAGTATCATCAAGATTGGGTGAAAAATTATTTGCTGAGATTTCAGAATTACTCGTAGTTCTTTGGAAGCTTGGCAACCCCTTTCAATGAAAGTGATTCTCGTCAGTCTCTGCTTGGGGCTACTTCAATAGGACACAAACCATAGCGATAGAACTTGGAACTACATTATTGTGCCACGTTTCAAAGACCTAGCACAAACCGTGTTGTTTGAGAGTTCCAACTACATGTATCCATATAGGAGAAAACAGGGTGAAAACGAAATATGAAAACGGTTCCTGCAAAGGAACGGTTTAACCTAGAAGAACGCAATTTGGTGAGCCAAGTGGGATTGGTGTACTGATCATTAAATTGAAGTATCATCAATATTGGGTGAAAAAATGTTTTCTGAGATTTCCGGAAACTCGTCGTTTTTTGGAAGTTGGCAACCCCTTTCAATGCAAGTCATTCTCGTCAGTCTCTGCTTAGGGCTACTTCAATAGGACACAAACCATAGTGATAGAACTTATAACTACATTATTGTGCCAAGTTTCAAAGAGCTAGCACAAACCGTGTTTGATTTAGAGTTCCAACTACATGTATCCATATAGGAGAAAACAGAGTGAAATCTAAACATAAAACGGTTACTGCAAAGGAACGGTTTAAACTAGAAGAACGGAATTTAGTGAGCCAAGTGGGATTGGTGTACTGATCATTACCTGCAAGTATCATCAAGATTGGGTGAACAAATATTTGCTGAGATTTCCGGAAACTCCTAGTTTTTTGGACGCTTGGCAACCCCTTTCAATGAAAGTGATTCTCGTCAGTCTCTGCTTGGGGCTACTTCAATAGGACACAAACCATAGCGATAGAACTTGGAACTACATTATTGTCCCAAGTTTCAAAGACCTAGTACAAACCGTATATGATTTAGAGTTCCAAATACTTGTATCCATATCGGAGAAAACAGAGTGAAACCTAAACATGAAAACGGTTACTACAAAGGAACGGTTTAACCTAGAAGAACGCAATTTGGTGAGCCAAGTGGGATTGGTGTACTGATCAATACCAGCAAGTATCATTTGGATTGGGTGAAAAAATATTTGCTGAGATATCAGGAAACTCGTAGTTCTTTGGAAGCTTGGCCACCCCTTTCAATGAAAGTGATTCTCGTCAGTCTCTGCTTGGTGCTACTTCAATAGGACAAAAACCATAGCGATAGAACTTGGAACTACATTCTTGTGCCAAGTTTCAAAGAGCTAGCACAAACCGTGTTTGATTTAGAGTTCCAAATACATGTATCCATATAGGAGAAAACATAGTGACACCTAAACATGAAAACGGTTACTGCAAAGGAACGGTTTAACCTAGAAGAACGCAATTTGGTGAGCCAAGTGGGATTGGGGTCCTGATCATTACCTGCAAGTATCATCAAGATTGGGTGAAAAAATGTTTAATGAGATTTCCGGAAACTCGTAGTTTTTTGGAAGCTTGGCAACCCCTTTCAATGAAAGTGATTCTCGTCCTTCTCTGCTTGGGGCTACTTCAATGAGACAGAAACCATAGCGATAGAACTTGGAACTACATTATTGTGCCAAATTTCAAAGAGCTAGCACAAACCGTGTTTGATTTAGAGTTCCAAATACATGTATCCATATAGGAGAAAACAGAGTGAAACCTAAACATGAAAACGGTTACTGCAAAGGAACGGTTTAACCTAGAAGAACGAAATTTGGTGAGCCAAGTGGGATTGGTGTACTGATCATTACCTGCAAGTATCATCAAGATTGGGTGAAAAAATGTTTGCTGAGATTTCCGGAAACTCGGAGTTTTTTGGAAGCTTGGCAACCCCTTTCATTGAATGTGATTCTCGTCAGTCTCTGCTTGGGGCTACTTCAATAGGACACAAACCATAGCTATAGAACTTGGAACTACATTATTGTGCCAAGTGTCAAAGAGCTAGCACAAACCGTGTTTGATTTAGAGTTCCAACTACATGTATCCATATAGGAGGAAACAGAGTGAAATCTAAACATAAAACGGTTACTGCAAAGGAACGGTTTAAATTAGAAGAACGGAATTTAGTGAGCCAAGTGGGATTGGTGTACTGATCATTACGTGCAAGTATCATCAAGATTGGGTGAAAAAATATTTGCTGAGATTTCCGGAAACTCGTCATTTTTTGGAAGCTTGGCAACCCCTTTCAATGAAAGTGATTCTCGTCAGTCTCTGCTTGGGGCTACTTCAATAGGACACAAACCATAGCGATAGAACTTGGAACTACATTATTGTGCCAAGTTTCAAAGACCTAGCGCAAACCGTGTTTGATTTAGAGTTCCAAATACTTTATCCATATAGGAGAAAACAGAGTGAAACCCAAACATGAAAACGGTTACTGCAAAGGAACGGTTTAACCTAGAAGAACGCCATTTGGTGAGCCAAGTGGGATTGGTGTCCTGATCATTACCTGCATGTATCATCAAGTTTGGGTGAAAAAATGTTTAATGAGATTTTCGGAAACTCGTAGTTTTTTGGAAGCTTGGCAACCCCTTTCAATGAAAGTGATTCTCGTCAGTCTCTGCTTGGGGTTACTTCAATAGGACACAAACAATAGTGATAGAACTTGGAACTACATTATTGTTCCAAGTTTCAAAGAGCTAGCACAAACCGTGTTTGATTTAGAGTTCCAAATACATGTATCCATATAGGAGAAAACAGAGTGAAACCTAAACATGAAAATGGTTACTGCAAAGGAACGGTTTAACCTAGAAGAACGAAATTTGGTGAACCAAGTGGGATTGGTATACTGATCATTAAATGAAGTATCAACTAGATTGGGTGAAAAAATGTTTGCTGAGATTTCCGGAAACTAGTATTTTTTTGGAAGCTTGGCAACCCCTTTCAATGAAAGTGATTCTCGTCAGTCTCTGCTTGGGGCTACTCCAATAGGACACAAACCATAGCGATAGAACTTGGAACTACATTATTGTGCCAAGTTTCTAAGAGCTAGCACAAACCGTGTTTTTTATTTAGAGTTCCAACTACATGTATCCATATAGGAGAAAACAGAGTGAAACCTAAACATGAAAACGCTTACTGCAAAGGAACGGTTTAACCTAGAAGAACGCCATTTGGTGAGCCAAGTGGGATTGGTGTCCTGATCATTACCTGCAAGTATCATCAAGATTGGGTGAAAAAATGTTTAATGAGATTTTCGGAAACTCGTAGTTTTTTGGAAGCTTGGCAACCCCTTTCAATGAAAGTGAATCTCGTCAGTCTCTGCTTGGGGCTACTTCAATAGGACACAATCCATAGCGATAGAACTTGGAACTACATTATTGTTCCAAGTTTCAAAGAGATAGCACAAACCGTGTTTGATTTAGAGTTCCAACTATATGTATTCATATAGGAGAAAACAGAGTGAAACCTAAACATGAAAACGGTTCCTGCAAAGGAACGGTTTAACCTAGAATAACGAAATTTGGTGAGCCAAGTGGGATTGGTGTACTGATCATTAAATGTAAGTATCATCAAGATTGGGTGAAAAAATGTTTGCTGAGATTTCCGGAAACTCGTAGTTTTTTGGAAGCTTGGCAACCCCTTTCAGTGAAGGTGATTCTCGTCAGTCTCTGCTTGGGGCTACTTCAATAGGACACAAACCATAGCGATAGAACTTGGAACTACATTATTGTGCCAAGTTTTAAAGAGCTAGCACAAACCGTGTTTGATTTAGAGTTCCAACTACATGTATCCATATAGGAGAAAACAGAGTGAAACCTAAACATGGAAACGGTAACTGCAAAGGAACGGTTTAACATAGAAGAACGCCATTTGGTGAGCCAAGTGGGATTGGTGTCCTGATCATTACCTGCAAGTATCATCAAGATTGGGTGAAAAAATGTTTAATGAGATTTTCGGAAACTCGTAATTTTTTGGAAGCTTGGCAAACCCTTTCAATTAAAGTGAATCTCGTCAGTCTCTGCTTGGGGCTACTTCAATAGGACACAAACAATAGTGATAGAACTTGGAACTACATTATTGTGCCAAGTTTCAAAGAGCTTGCACAAACCATGTTTGATTTAGAGTTCCAACTACATGTATCCATATAGGAGAAAACAGAGTGAAACCTAAACATGAAAACGGTTACTGCAAAGGAACGGTTGAACCTAGAAGAACGAAATTTGGTGAACCAAGTGGGATTGGTATACTGATCATTAAATGAAATATCATCTAGATTGGGTGAAAAAATGTTTGCTGAGATTTCCAGAAACTCGTAGTTTTTTGGAAGCTTGGCAACCCCTTTCAATGAAAGTGATTCTCGTCAGTCTCTGCTTGGGGCTACTCCAATAGGACACAAACCATAGCGATAGAACTTGGAACTACATTATTGTGCCAAGTTTCAAAGAGCTAGCACAAACCGTGTTTGATTTAGAGTTCCAACTACATGTATCCATATAGGAGAAAACAGAGTGAAACCTTAACATGAAAACGGTTACTCCAAAGGAACGGTTTAACCTAGAACAACGCAATTTGGTGAGCCAAGTGGGATTGGTGTACTGATCATTACCTGCAAGTATCATCAAGATTGGGTGAAAAAATGTTTGCTGAGATTTCAGAACACTCGTAGTTTTTTGGAAGCTTGGCAACCACTTTCAATGAAAGTGATTCTCGTCAGTCTCTGCTTGGGGCTACTTCAATAGGACACAATCCATAGCGATCGAACTTGGAACTACATTATTGTTCCAAGTTTCAAAGAGATAGCACAAACCGTGATTGATTTAGAGTTCCAACTATATGTATTCATATAGGAGAAAACAGAGTGAAACCTAAACATGAAAACGGTTCCTGCAAAGGAACGGTTTAACCTAGAATAACGAAATTTGGTGAGCCAAGTGGGATTGGTGTACTGATCATTAAATGGAAGTATAATCAAGATTGGGTGAAAAAATGTTTGCGGAGATTTCCGGAAACTCGTAGTTTTTTGGAAGCTTGGCAACCCCTTTCAATGAAAGTGATTCTCGTCAGTCTCTGCTTGGGGCTACTCCAATAGGACACAAACCATAGCGATAGAACTTGGAACTACATTATTGTGCCAAGTTTCAAAGAGCTAGCACAAACCGTGTTTGATTTAGAGTTCCAACTACATGTATCCATATAGGAGAAAACAGAGTGAAACCTTAACATGAATACGGTTACTCCAAAGGAACGGTTTATCCTAGAACAACGCAATTTGGTGAGCCAAGTGGGATTGGTGTACTGATCATTACCTGCAAGTATCATCAAGATTGGGTGAAAAAATGTTTGCTGAGATTTCAGAACACTCGTAGTTTTTTGGAAGCTTGGCAACCACTTTCAATGAAAGTGATTCTCGTCAGTCTCTGCTTGGGGCTACTTCAATAGGACACAAAGCATAGCGATAGAACTTGGAACTACATTATTGTTCCAAGTTTCAAAGAGATAGCACAAACCGTGTTTGATTTAGAGTTCCAACTATATGTATTCATATAGGAGAAAACAGAGTGAAACCTAAACATGAAAACAGTTCCTGCAAAGGAACGGTTTAACCTAGAATAACAAAATTTGGTGAGCCAAGTGGGATTGGTGTACTGATCATTAAATGGAAGTATAATCAAGATTGGGTGAAAAAATGTTTGCTGAGATTTCCGGAAACTCGTAGTTTTTTGGAAGCTTGGCAACCCCTTTCAGTGAAAGTGATTCTCGTCAGTCTCTGCTTGGGGCTACTTCAATAGGACACAAACCACAGCGATAGAACTTGGAACTACATTATTGTGCCAAGTTTTAAAGAGCTAGCACAAACCGTGTTTGATTTAGAGTTCCAACTACATGTATCCATATAGGAGAAAACAGAGTGAAACCTAAACATGAAAACGGTTACTGCAAAGGAACGGTTTAACCTAGAAGAACGCCATTTGGTGAGCCAAGTGGGATTGGTGTCCTGATCATTACCTGCAAGTATCATCAAGATTGGGTTAAAAAATGTTTAATGAGATTTTCGGAAACTCGTAGTTTTTTGGAAGCTTGGCAAAACCTTTCAATGAAAGTGAATCTCGTCAGTCTCTGCTTGGGGCTACTTCAATAGGACACAAAAAATAGTGATATAACTTGGAACTACATTATTGTGCCAAGTTTCAAAGAGTTAGCACAAACCGTGTTTGATTTAGAGTTCCAACTATATGTATCCATATAGGAGAAAACAGAGTGAAACCTAAACATGAAAACGGTTACTGCAAAGGAACGGTTGAACCTAGAAGAACGAAATTTGGTGAACCAAGTGGGATTGGTATACTGATGATTAAAAGAAGTATCATCTAGATTGGGTGAAAAAATGTTTGCTGAGATTTCCGGAAACTCGTATTTTTTTGGAAGCTTGGCAACCCCTTTCAATGAAAGTGATTCTCGTCAGTCTCTGCTTGGGGCTACTCCAATAGGACACAAACCATAGCGATAGAACTTGGAACTACATTATTGTGCCAAGTTTCAAAGAGCTAGCACAAACCGTGTTTGATTTAGAGTTCCAACTACATGTATCCATATAGGAGAAAACAGAGTGAAACCTTAACATGAAAACGGTTACTCCAAAGGAACGGTTTAACCTAGAACAACGCAATTTGGTGAGCCAAGTGGGATTGGTGTACTGATCATTACATGCAAGTATCATCAAGATTGGGTGAAAAAATGTTTGCTGAGATTTCATAACACTGGTAGTTTTTTGGAAGCTTGGCAACCACTTTCAATGAAAGTGACTCTCGTCAGTCTCTGCTTGGGGCTACTTCAATAGGACACAAAGCATAGCGATAGAACTTGGAACTACATTATTGTTCCAAGTTTCAAAGAGATAGCACAAACCGTGTTTGATTTAGAGTTCCAACTATATGTATTCATATAGGAGAAAACCAGAGTGAAACCTAAACATGAAAACGGTTCCTGCAAAGGAACGGTTTAACCTAGAAGAACGAAATTTGGTGAACCAAGTGGGATTGGTATACTGATCATTAAATGAAATATCATCTAGATTGGGTGAAAAAATGTTTGCTGAGATTTCCGGAAACTCGTAGTTTTTTGGAAGCTTGGCAACCACTTTCAGTGAAAGTGATTCTCGTCAGTCTCTGCTTGGCGCTACTTCAATAGGACACAAACCATAGCGATAGAACTTGGAACTACATTATTGTGCCAAGTTTCAAAGAGCTAGCACAAACCGTGTTTGATTTAGAGTTCCAACTACATGTATCCATATAGGAGAAAACAGAGTGAAACCTAAACATGAAAACGCTTACTGCAAAGGAACGGTTTAACCTAGAAGAACGCCATTTGGTGAGCCAAGTGGGATTGGTGTCCTGATCATTACCTGCAAGTATCATCAAGATTGGGTGAAAAAAATGTTTAATGAGATTTTCGGAAACTCGTAGTTTTTTGGAAGCTTGGCAACCCCTTTCAATGAAAGTGAATCTCGTCAGTCTCTGCTTGGGGCTACTTCAATAGGACACAATCCATAGCGATAGAACTTGGAACTACATTATTGTTCCAAGTTTCAAAGAGATAGCACAAACCGTGTTTGATTTAGAGTTCCAACTATATGTATTCATATAGGAGAAAACAGAGTGAAACCTAAACATGAAAACGGTTCCTGCAAAGGAACGGTTTAACCTAGAATAACGAAATTTGGTGAGCCAAGTGGGATTGGTGTACTGATCATTAAATGTAAGTATCATCAAGATTGGGTGAAAAAATGTTTGCTGAGATTTCCGGAAACTCGTAGTTTTTTGGAAGCTTGGCAACCCCTTTCAGTGAAGGTGATTCTCGTCAGTCTCTGCTTGGGGCTACTTCAATAGGACACAAACCATAGCGATAGAACTTGGAACTACATTATTGTGCCAAGTTTTAAAGAGCTAGCACAAACCGTGTTTGATTTAGAGTTCCAACTACATGTATCCATATAGGAGAAAACAGAGTGAAACCTAAACATGGAAACGGTAACTGCAAAGGAACGGTTTAACATAGAAGAACGCCATTTGGTGAGCCAAGTGGGATTGGTGTCCTGATCATTACCTGCAAGTATCATCAAGATTGGGTGAAAAAATGTTTAATGAGATTTTCGGAAACTCGTAATTTTTTGGAAGCTTGGCAAACCCTTTCAATTAAAGTGAATCTCGTCAGTCTCTGCTTGGGGCTACTTCAATAGGACACAAACAATAGTGATAGAACTTGGAACTACATTATTGTGCCAAGTTTCAAAGAGCTTGCACAAACCATGTTTGATTTAGAGTTCCAACTACATGTATCCATATAGGAGAAAACAGAGTGAAACCTAAACATGAAAACGGTTACTGCAAAGGAACGGTTGAACCTAGAAGAACGAAATTTGGTGAACCAAGTGGGATTGGTATACTGATCATTAAATGAAATATCATCTAGATTGGGTGAAAAAATGTTTGCTGAGATTTCCAGAAACTCGTAGTTTTTTGGAAGCTTGGCAACCCCTTTCAATGAAAGTGATTCTCGTCAGTCTCTGCTTGGGGCTACTCCAATAGGACACAAACCATAGCGATAGAACTTGGAACTACATTATTGTGCCAAGTTTCAAAGAGCTAGCACAAACCGTGTTTGATTTAGAGTTCCAACTACATGTATCCATATAGGAGAAAACAGAGTGAAACCTTAACATGAAAACGGTTACTCCAAAGGAACGGTTTAACCTAGAACAACGCAATTTGGTGAGCCAAGTGGGATTGGTGTACTGATCATTACCTGCAAGTATCATCAAGATTGGGTGAAAAAATGTTTGCTGAGATTTCAGAACACTCGTAGTTTTTTGGAAGCTTGGCAACCACTTTCAATGAAAGTGATTCTCGTCAGTCTCTGCTTGGGGCTACTTCAATAGGACACAATCCATAGCGATCGAACTTGGAACTACATTATTGTTCCAAGTTTCAAAGAGATAGCACAAACCGTGATTGATTTAGAGTTCCAACTATATGTATTCATATAGGAGAAAACAGAGTGAAACCTAAACATGAAAACGGTTCCTGCAAAGGAACGGTTTAACCTAGAATAACGAAATTTGGTGAGCCAAGTGGGATTGGTGTACTGATCATTAAATGGAAGTATAATCAAGATTGGGTGAAAAAATGTTTGCGGAGATTTCCGGAAACTCGTAGTTTTTTGGAAGCTTGGCAACCCCTTTCAATGAAAGTGATTCTCGTCAGTCTCTGCTTGGGGCTACTCCAATAGGACACAAACCATAGCGATAGAACTTGGAACTACATTATTGTGCCAAGTTTCAAAGAGCTAGCACAAACCGTGTTTGATTTAGAGTTCCAACTACATGTATCCATATAGGAGAAAACAGAGTGAAACCTTAACATGAATACGGTTACTCCAAAGGAACGGTTTATCCTAGAACAACGCAATTTGGTGAGCCAAGTGGGATTGGTGTACTGATCATTACCTGCAAGTATCATCAAGATTGGGTGAAAAAATGTTTGCTGAGATTTCAGAACACTCGTAGTTTTTTGGAAGCTTGGCAACCACTTTCAATGAAAGTGATTCTCGTCAGTCTCTGCTTGGGGCTACTTCAATAGGACACAAAGCATAGCGATAGAACTTGGAACTACATTATTGTTCCAAGTTTCAAAGAGATAGCACAAACCGTGTTTGATTTAGAGTTCCAACTATATGTATTCATATAGGAGAAAACAGAGTGAAACCTAAACATGAAAACAGTTCCTGCAAAGGAACGGTTTAACCTAGAATAACAAAATTTGGTGAGCCAAGTGGGATTGGTGTACTGATCATTAAATGGAAGTATAATCAAGATTGGGTGAAAAAATGTTTGCTGAGATTTCCGGAAACTCGTAGTTTTTTGGAAGCTTGGCAACCCCTTTCAGTGAAAGTGATTCTCGTCAGTCTCTGCTTGGGGCTACTTCAATAGGACACAAACCACAGCGATAGAACTTGGAACTACATTATTGTGCCAAGTTTTAAAGAGCTAGCACAAACCGTGTTTGATTTAGAGTTCCAACTACATGTATCCATATAGGAGAAAACAGAGTGAAACCTAAACATGAAAACGGTTCCTGCAAAGGAACGGTTTAACCTAGAATAACGAAATTTGGTGAGCCAAGTGGGATTGGTGTACTGATCATTAAATGTAAGTATCATCAAGATTGGGTGAAAAAATGTTTGCTGAGATTTCCGGAAACTCGTAGTTTTTTGGAAGCTTGGCAACCCCTTTCAGTGAAGGTGATTCTCGTCAGTCTCTGCTTGGGGCTACTTCAATAGGACACAAACCATAGCGATAGAACTTGGAACTACATTATTGTGCCAAGTTTTAAAGAGCTAGCACAAACCGTGTTTGATTTAGAGTTCCAACTACATGTATCCATATAGGAGAAAACAGAGTGAAACCTAAACATGGAAACGGTAACTGCAAAGGAACGGTTTAACATAGAAGAACGCCATTTGGTGAGCCAAGTGGGATTGGTGTCCTGATCATTACCTGCAAGTATCATCAAGATTGGGTGAAAAAATGTTTAATGAGATTTTCGGAAACTCGTAATTTTTTGGAAGCTTGGCAAACCCTTTCAATTAAAGTGAATCTCGTCAGTCTCTGCTTGGGGCTACTTCAATAGGACACAAACAATAGTGATAGAACTTGGAACTACATTATTGTGCCAAGTTTCAAAGAGCTTGCACAAACCATGTTTGATTTAGA